>NW_027441948.1:300000-480914 GCF_048569485.1 Anomaloglossus baeobatrachus
GGCGACACGCTGGAATTCAACTCTCCACATGTTACAGCGACTGTGGCAGCACCGCAGAGCCCTGGTGCAATACGTCATGCCGTATAGCCTGGGCCAACGAGATGCAGAGGTGGGGCAGATCACCCTGATGGAGTGGTCTCAGATCAAGGACCTATGCACCCTTCTGCACAGTTTCGACATGGCGACGAATATGTTTAGCTCTGACAATGCCATTATCAGCATGACGATTCCAGTCATTTACATGCTGGAGCACACGCTAAACACTATTCGGAGTCAGGGGGTGGGACAACATGAAGGGGAGGAACTACAGGAGGATTCATATGCGCAAGGGACAACAACATCACCAAGGTCCAGACGTTCATCATCACCAACGCAGCAGGCATGGGACCATGGGGAACAGGGATCGACAAGGGCGCATAGTAGCAGGCGAAATGTTGAGCAAGGTGCAGGAGAACATGAAGAAATGGAGGACGAACTGTCCATGGACATGGAAGACTCAGCGGATGAGGGAGACCTTGGTCAAATTTCAGTTGAAAGAGGTTGGGGGGAGATGTCAGAGGAAGAAAGAACGGGTAGCACCTCTATGCCACAAACACAGCGTGGACTTGGTCCGCATGGCTGCGCAAGACACATGAGTGCCTTTTTGTTGCACTACCTCCAACATGACAGTCGTATTGTCAAAATTAGAAGTGATGATGACTACTGGATTGCCACACTATTAGATCCCCGGTACAAGTCCAAATTTTGTGACATAATTCCAGCCATAGAAAGGGACGCACGTATGCAGGAGTATCAGCAGAAGCTGTTACTCGATCTTAGCTCGGCTTTTCCACCAAACAACCGTGCAGGTGCAGGGAGGGAATCTCCCAGTTGTAACTTGACAAACATGGGACGGTCTCGTCATCTTCAACAGTCTACCCGTACCAGTAGGACCGTATCTGGTGCCGGTAACAGCAATTTTATGGAATCTTTTCATAATTTTTTTAAGACCCTCTTTTGCAAGGCCACCAGAGACAACAAGTCTGACACATACTCAACGGCTGGAGAGGATGATACAGGAGTATCTCCAAATGAACATCGATGCCATGACTGTGCAACTGGAGCCTTGCTCCTTTTGGGCTTCAAACCTAGAAAAATGGCCAGAGCTCTCCAGTTACGCCTTGGAGATTTTGTCGTGTCCAGCTGCCAGCGTTGTCTCTGAACGTGTATTCAGTGCTGCTGGGTGTGTGCTGACAGATAAGCGCACGCGTCTGTCCAGTGACAATGTGGACAGACTGATGTTCATCAAAATGAACAAGTCATGGATCCAGAAGGAATTTACTACCCCTGTGTCATCCTGGGGAGAGTAAATGCTTGTTGATTTGGAATGTGCTTGATGCAAATCAAAACATCCTGTTTGCAACTAGGGCCCAAGTGCTGCCACTGATGGGGTGGGTGTCTGTGTGGCCCAATTTTTGGAAAAAAGGGAGACTCCGCTTGGAGTAACCCTTGCTTGCTGTGTTTTTAAAAGAAGCCAAGATGAACAGAGCTGGGATCAGGAAAGACTTTGCTACCTACCCCGGTGTCATCCTGGGGACGGTTAAGAATAGCGTATTTTTGAATGTGCTTGATGCAAATGTAGCTGTGAAGTGTACAACTGGGGCACAACTGCTGCCACTGAAGGGGTGGGTGTGTGTGGGGCCCAATTTTTGGAAAAAAGGGAGACTCCGCTTGGAGTAACCCTTGCTTGCTGTGTTTTTAAAAGAAGCCAAGATGAACAGAGCTGGGATCAGGAAAGACTTTGCTACCTACCCCGGTGTCATCCTGGGGACGGTTAATTATGGCGTATTTTTGAATGTGCTTGATGCAAATCAAAACATCCTGTTTGCAACAAGGGCCCAAGTGCTGCCACTGATGGGGTGGGTGTCTGTGTGGCCCAATTTTTGGAAAAAAGGGAGACTCCGCTTGGAGTAACCCTTGCTCGCTGTGTTTTTAAAAGAAGCCAAGATGAACAGAGCTGGGATCAGGAAAGACTTTGCTACCTACCCCGGTGTCATCCTGGGGACGGTTAATTATGGCGTATTTTTGAATGTGCTTGATGCAAATCAAAACATCCTGTTTGCAACTAGGGCCCAAGTGCTGCCACTGATGGGGTGGGTGTCTGTGTGGCCCAATTTTTGGAAAAAAGGGAGACTCCGCTTGGAGTAACCCTTGCTTGCTGTGTTTTTTAAAAGAAGCCAAGATGAACAGAGCTGGGATCAGGAAAGACTTTGCTACCTACCCCGGTGTCATCCTGGGGACGGTTAAGAATAGCGTATTTTTGAATGTGCTTGATGCAAATGTAGCTGTGAAGTGTACAACTGGGGCACAACTGCTGCCACTGAAGGGGTGGGTGTGTGTGGGGCCCAATTTTTGGAAAAAAGGGAGACTCCGCTTGGAGTAACCCTTGCTTGCTGTGTTTTTAAAAGAAGCCAAGATGAACAGAGCTGGGATCAGGAAAGACTTTGCTACCTACCCCGGTGTCATCCTGGGGACGGTTAATTATGGCGTATTTTTGAATGTGCTTGATGCAAATCAAAACATCCTGTTTGCAACTAGGGCCCAAGTGCTGCCACTGATGGGGTGGGTGTCTGTGTGGCCCAATTTTTGGAAAAAAGGGAGACTCCGCTTGGAGTAACCCTTGCTTGCTGTGTTTTTAAAAGAAGCCAAGATGAACAGAGCTGGGATCAGGAAAGACTTTGCTACCTACCCCGGTGTCATCCTGGGGACGGTTAAGAATAGCGTATTTTTGAATGTGCTTGATGCAAATGTAGCTGTGAAGTGTACAACTGGGGCACAACTGCTGCCACTGAAGGGGTGGGTGTGTGTGGGGCCCAATTTTTGGAAAAAAGGGAGACTCCGCTTGGAGTAACCCTTGCTTGCTGTGTTTTTAAAAGAAGCCAAGATGAACAGAGCTGGGATCAGGAAAGACTTTGCTACCTACCCCGGTGTCATCCTGGGGACGGTTAATTATGGCGTATTTTTGAATGTGCTTGATGCAAATCAAAACATCCTGTTTGCAACTAGGGCCCAAGTGCTGCCACTGATGGGGTGGGTGTCTGTGTGGCCCAATTTTTGGAAAAAAGGGAGACTCCGCTTGGAGTAACCCTTGCTTGCTGTGTTTTTAAAAGAAGCCAAGATGAACAGAGCTGGGATCAGGAAAGACTTTGCTACCTACCCCGGTGTCATCCTGGGGACGGTTAATTATGGCGTATTTTTGAATGTGCTTGATGCAAATCAAAACATCCTGTTTGCAACTAGGGCCCAAGTGCTGCCACTGATGGGGTGGGTGTCTGTGTGGCCCAATTTTTGGAAAAAAGGGAGACTCCGCTTGGAGTAACCCTTGCTTGCTGTGTTTTTAAAAGAAGCCAAGATGAACAGAGCTGGGATCAGGAAAGACTTTGCTACCTACCCCGGTGTCATCCTGGGGACGGTTAATTATGGCGTATTTTTGAATGTGCTTGATGCAAATCAAAACATCCTGTTTGCAACTAGGGCCCAAGTGCTGCCACTGATGGGGTGGGTGTCTGTGTGGCCCAATTTTTGGAAAAAAGGGAGACTCCGCTTGGAGTAACCCTTGCTTGCTGTGTTTTTAAAAGAAGCCAAGATGAACAGAGCTGGGATCAGGAAAGACTTTGCTACCTACCCCGGTGTCATCCTGGGGACGGTTAATTATGGCGAATTTTGGAATGTGCTTGATGCAAATCAAAACATCCTGTTTGCAACTAGGGCCCAAGTGCTGCCACTGATGGGGTGGGTGTCTGTGTGGCCCAATTTTTGGAAAAAAGGGAGACTCCGCTTGGAGTAACCCTTGCTTGCTGTGTTTTTAAAAGAAGCCAAGATGAACAAGTCATGGGTCAGCAAAGACTTTATCTACCTACCCCGGTGTCATCCTGGGGACGGATAAGAATGGCGTATTTTTGAATGTGCTTGATGCAAATCAAAACATCCTGTTTGCAACTAGGGCCCAAGTGCTGCCACTGATGGGGTGGGTGTCTGTGTGGCCCAATTTTTGGAAAAAAGGGAGACTCCGCTTGGAGTAACCCTTGCTTGCTGTGTTTTTAAAAGAAGCCAAGATGAACAGAGCTGGGATCAGGAAAGACTTTGCTACCTACCCCGGTGTCATCCTGGGGACGGTTAATTATGGCGTATTTTTGAATGTGCTTGATGCAAATCAAAACATCCTGTTTGCAACTAGGGCCCAAGTGCTGCCACTGATGGGGTGGGTGTCTGTGTGGCCCAATTTTTGGAAAAAAGGGAGACTCCGCTTGGAGTAACCCTTGCTTGCTGTGTTTTTAAAAGAAGCCAAGATGAACAAGTCATGGGTCAGCAAAGACTTTATCTACCTACCCCGGTGTCATCCTGGGGACGGATAAGAATGGCGTATTTTTGAATGTGCTTGATGCAAATCAAAACATCCTGTTTGCAACTAGGGCCCAAGTCCTGCCACTGATGGGGTGGGTGTCTGTGTGGCCCAATTTTTGGAAAAAAGGGAGACTCCGCTTGGAGTAACCCTTGCTTGCTGTGTTTTTAAAAGAAGCCAAGATGAACAGAGCTGGGATCAGGAAAGACTTTGCTACCTACCCCGGTGTCATCCTGGGGACGGTTAATTATGGCGTATTTTTGAATTTGCTTGATGCAAATCAAAACATCCTGTTTGCAACTAGGGCCCAAGTGCTGCCACTGATGGGGTGGGTGTCTGTGTGGCCCAATTTTTGGAAAAAAGGGAGACTCCGCTTGGAGTAACCCTTGCTTGCTGTGTTTTTAAAAGAAGCCAAGATGAACAGAGCTGGGATCAGGAAAGACTTTGCTACCTACCCCGGTGTCATCCTGGGGACGGTTAATTATGGCGTATTTTTGAATGTGCTTGATGCAAATCAAAACATCCTGTTTGCAACTAGGGCCCAAGTGCTGCCACTGATGGGGTGGGTGTCTGTGTGGCCCAATTTTTGGAAAAAAGGGAGACTCCGCTTGGAGTAACCCTTGCTTGCTGTGTTTTTAAAAGAAGCCAAGATGAACAAGTCATGGGTCAGCAAAGACTTTATCTACCTACCCCGGTGTCATCCTGGGGACGGATAAGAATGGCGTATTTTTGAATGTGCTTGATGCAAATCAAAACATCCTGTTTGCAACTAGGGCCCAAGTCCTGCCACTGATGGGGTGGGTGTCTGTGTGGCCCAATTTTTGGAAAAAAGGGAGACTCCGCTTGGAGTAACCCTTGCTTGCTGTGTTTTTAAAAGAAGCCAAGATGAACAGAGCTGGGATCAGGAAAGACTTTGCTACCTACCCCGGTGTCATCCTGGGGACGGTTAATTATGGCGTATTTTTGAATTTGCTTGATGCAAATCAAAACATCCTGTTTGCAACTAGGGCCCAAGTGCTGCCACTGATGGGGTGGGTGTCTGTGTGGCCCAATTTTTGGAAAAAAGGGAGACTCCGCTTGGAGTAACCCTTGCTTGCTGTGTTTTTAAAAGAAGCCAAGATGAACAGAGCTGGGATCAGGAAAGACTTTGCTACCTACCCCGGTGTCATCCTGGGGACGGTTAAGAATAGCGTATTTTTGAATGTGCTTGATGCAAATGTAGCTGTGAAGTGTACAACTGGGGCACAACTGCTGCCACTGAAGGGGTGGGTGTGTGTGGGGCCCAATTTTTGGAAAAAAGGGAGACTCCGCTTGGAGTCACCTTGCGGTGTTTTACATGATTTTAGAATGGCGTGCCATGCCTATATCTGTGTGTCCTCCTCTTTTTCCTTGTCCAGCTGTTTTGTTTTCGCATGAGTATATGTCCTTGTCACTTTCCCATGTGTTTGTGTTGTGTTGTGAGTTGTTTGTCGAACGTTCGACGAGCCGAACTCGAACGGGAGCTCCGTTCGGCGAACCGACCTCGAGCCGAACCGGGACCGGTTCGCTCATCTCTACTCCTGGACATAGCATTCGAATTACCAGGTCCCTGAAGGCTGAAATGCGTAGTGGCCGGAAATCATGAACAATTACAATGGGCGTATGTGCTGTAGATCCTGCGTCAGTTGTAGCTTGGAACTTTGTCTTTTCACGGATTTGCCCGTCTCTCATGGTGTTGGGCTATTTTCGGATCAAAATGGTGTGTCCCTCCTTGGCCCGTATCATGGGTTATTTCAGGGGCAAATTTAACTCTCTTAGCACTTTTCTCCTTAATTGTGGCCGTTGAATTGTGGGGTCAAGGTCTATCCAACCAGCATATTTGTTGTTTTTCAGACAATTTAGGGCTCGTGCATAGTAATAATAACACAGGTTTCCAAGGGTAAAAATTTTTGAAAGATGTGATTTTTTTCATACTTTCGATCATTGGACTCAGTAAAAATATTGAAAAATTATCATCACGTACAGTTTTTTCACAAACACTGATTCTATAGGTGTTAGGGCCAGGTGGACGGGCAGACCCAGGAGGTGGATCCACTGGGCCGAACACCTTAATGAAGGCAAGGGGTCCGGTAGCCGGAGCACTACGGGTAGCAGGACAGTCCGTGCAAAAGAGTGGAATGGAGAAGTCCCTGGGACCACGGAGTCACTGATGGTAGTCCGGGTGACGGAGCTCAGGTTCGGAGGCCGAGATGTCAGGCAGAGTCCGGAACCGATGGAGCGAGAGGACGGGTCACCACAGGGATCAGAGATGGTACGGACTGACGGGATGGCAGATAGTCAGCGTTCGGGGTTCGGGAATCGGCAGGACCGGATGGCGAGGCAGGAGCGGCTCTAGAAGAGAGATAGGTAAGTATATCACAGAGACACAAGGAGACCTGACTCCTAGCTTAGGAAACACGAAGAACAGGCCCCGCCCACTTGGACATTAAACCCCTTTATACCCTGTACCTGTGTGTTCAATTTCCTGTCAGTGGACGCTGGCCCTTTAAGAGAGAGTCAATGCCCGCGCGCGCGCCCTAATGCGCATGCGCGAGGCCCGGGTGCCAGAAGCCAGGGCAGGGAGCGGTGTATAGGAAGCAGGGGAGCCGGCCTGGAGCAGGGCTGCCGACGGGCGCCGGGAGCGGGGACCGGGCCGCCTGGGGACCGCAGGTGGTGGAGGCTGGAGACCGTGGAGCGGGGGATGTCTGCCAGAGGAGCCGGGGAGCGAAGCAGGGAAGCCGGGGAGCGTGGCAGGTGAGCCGGGGGGCAGAGCAGGGGACCCGGAGAGCGTGACAATAGGTTTCCAAAAGGTTAGAATTCTGAAAAGATTCCCTCCATACTTTTCTGAAGATGGTGCTCTAGTGTATTCAAGCGATGTTCCTGTGCTGATGGAAAATGTAACATTAAGTACAATGTGAGCGAGTGGAGACACGTCATTGTTTCATCCAAAAAGTCTGAAAGCTGTGCTACTGCTCAATGGCAGTAAGTATTCTTCAGTGTGTGTAGGGCATGTGTCGCGGGCAGAGGGGCCACGCACGCTACGCTCGGGTTCGGGGACTTCTGCTGCTGCTGCTGCTCGGTGGCTCGAGCGGAGGGCCAGATCCGGGGACTCGAGCAGCGCTCCTCGCCCACGAGTGAAAAGGGGGTGGTTTGTTTGGGGAGATAGTTAGTGACGTCACCCACAGGTCGTGGTGATAATGGGCACCACCACTGCTGGTGACGGGGATCCCGGGAGCGATGGCAGGGAGCAGCTAGGATGTTGGTTCCCCCTCCGTGGGTAGGGGTTGGTGATCCCGGGGCCCGGTGGCGGTACGGGGAGGCTGGATGGCTGGGGTGTACGTACCGAGGGAGCCCGTTTGCCCGCAGGCGCTGGCCCTTGGATCTCTAGCCTATGGCGGTGGCTTTTTATCCTCACGGTGTGGACGGTTGCCTTCTGTCGGGTCTTGGGTGTTAGGGAACCCCTGGGATTCCGGTCACTCTCGGATTTGACCAATGTCGGCGGCTCCTAGCCTGGTCAGGGTCCAATGGCCCTGCCTTTGTGCTTGGTACAGATCCGCTCACCGGTTCAGTTCCCCTCGGGTCACCGCCCGTCCCCGGTCCTACGGTTCAGCTGACTTGTACCACCTCCTGCAGACGGCCACCACCGTCTGCCGACCTTGCTGACAGTGCCTGGGCTCCTACCCAGACACTAACAGTTTCTGTCCTCTCACTTTCCACTACAAAACTAAACTAACTGCTTTTTCCCGCCTCCGGGCCTGTGAACTCCTCGGTGGGTGGGGCCAACCGCCTGGCTCCGCCCCACCTGGTGTGGACATCAGAGCCTGGAGGAGGCAACAAGGATTTTGTGTGACTGATGTAGACTATCCAGGGGAGGGGGTGTGTGTGATTTTGTGTTTGTGACTACCTGGCTAGTCCAGGGCGTCACACATGCTATGCACTTGGAAGAAAGCTGTGAGAATTTAGACTTTATTCTCAAGAAACTTAACTACAAGGAGCATGGATGGTCAATATGTGGTGGTCTAAAAATGTTCTCATTGCTTCTTGGGCAGCAAGGAGGATATATTAAATACCCATGCTGTTCTGCCTCATGGCAGCCTGCTAATAGTCATTCATTGAAATTTCTGTTACAATCCCTAGAGGTCATTGTTATTCTTTTGAATTGCTGAGTTTCCCTTTAAGCTAAATGTATTCTGGGTAAGGAATGCCTCCCTGAGCTGAGAAGAAGCCTGCAGCCATTTTTTCTTTGGATTTGTCAGGAAAGGACATGCCGACTTACCTCTCTGTACATTCACCCCTGCCTAGTGTAATCCGGTGAGCAAAGCAAATTACATGTGTTAGTGATAGAATCCTAGATGGAAGAGTGTAGTAAATGCATTGTACATTGTACTTCTACACCTTTAGTGTCATCCCTGTCTTGTTTGTCTAGATAAGATTTCTATGTATTGCAGATGCAGTGACCTTTCACCTACATTCTCGTAAGAACTGCATCTCATGTACTGTTATGCTATGTTAACTCTGTATTAACACTGTACTGACTGTAATCATTTTCTTGTTATAGTTTTTACCCGTATAAAACAGTATCTTGGATATACCGTATTCTGTCTTCAACTGCATCTTGGATATTCCTATATTCACTGTATATTCCATGTATACTGCAATCAAGTTCACGTTACCAGCTAATAAATCAAGGCTATTGAACTCCACAGTCTGTTTATTTGAAATGTGAACTAGGGTTTAGCTGTATGCTAGAGATTCACAGCATTACGTAAAAGAAGGCAGAACACATGCTTTTTGTGTGAATTGGAAAGCCAGGTTAGGACTCTTCACTGGAGCAAAAAAAATTGGCCAACAAGAACATCTTTGTAACCGGGACTCAAGAACATTGTTGCATAAAGCTTAGTTGATCCCACCTAAAGTTCTCTTGCCACCACTCCACTGTAAGCTTGGACTGATGAAGCTGTTTGTGAAAGCGCTACTGAAAGAAGGAGAGATGTTTAAGTACCTGTGTACCAAGTTTCAGGGACTGTCAGAATCAAGTCTGAAGGAAGGTGTGATGCCCTGGCAAAACCAGGTAGTTACAGATAGGCCCCCGCACAACACCTTTCCTCACTTAGGAAACACACAGCCGACCTGAAACCCTAGTCACCTAGGACACTGAAGCCAGGACCGAAACCAGCGGCCTAGCTAATTAAATGATTGAGGGCAGGATTATAGGTCCTATCCCACCTAAAGTCCCTCAAAGAAGACAACAGCCCACTGATAGGGATAAGGCCACCGCCAGGGCCCTTAGATCCCACGGGCCAGCGCCTGCGGGCACGGCTCCTTAGGCCATATCCAGCCGGGAGCGGACTCCTGAGTTCCAGACCAGGCAGTCCACCATACACAAAAACAAGTGCAGAGTAAAGGACAGCGAGCACCAGCCTGGGTGGGGGACCTGAATGCAACTGGCCGGGGCGGCAGGCCACCAGCACCTTTGGTTTACCGAAAGACTCGTGTGATTCATTTACTGTGAGTAACCAAACATCCCCCTGCTTGCTCAGGCGCGCCGGCCCTTGCCATCACCATACCCTGCACAAAGACACTGGGCCCCGGGGCAATCATCCCTACACACGGAGGGGTTAACATCCAGCTGCCACTACATCTCTCCCGGGTATCCCATAACGGCAGCGGTGGTGTCCCACCTCACCACACACCGTTGGTGGCGTCACAAACTTAATACGGCCTAGCCCATACATCTACATTCCTCCTTTTATTCGACATGTCCGCGAGACCCCCGGGTCGAGCCACTCTCTTAGAAGGTCTGGATCCGACCAACGGCGGCTGCTGGCACAGGGGCAGCACAAAAGCATTTTTGTGGGTTCGGATATTCAGAAACCCATGAATGAAGGATGACGTGTTTTAAACAATAATGAAAACTGTTGAAAAAAGGGCTTGGGACTCTTTGAAAGAAGCAATAAATACGTTTCTAGGTAACAACAAAGAATCAAAATTTAAGTCCATCGTGGAGAACATGCTGAAACGTTTCAAAGCCTTGGGTTGTCTAATGAATTTGAAGTTACATTTTTTACATTCCTATTTGGACTACTTGTCTGAAAACCTTGGTGCTGGTGGGAAGAACAAGAAGGTTTTCATCGGAATATCAAGGAGATGGAACGACGATACCAAAGTAAATGAAACGTGAACATGATTGCCGGATGCTTCACAGAGAAGATCCACAGGCCTTCTATAAGAGAAAAGGGGGATCTAGAGAAAAGGAAAAAGTGCAAGAATAAATTTCTAATAAAGTTGCAGAATGACTGTACAATAAATAAATGTATTTTATATATAAAATTGTGAATATTTTTGGTTACAATAAGTATTTTTCTTGTTCATGTCACTTGTATGTAACTTCACACATGGATTGTACAAAATCAATATTTGATGGTTAAAAAAAAATATTTTTTTTTTTTTTTAAATCAGGACATTAGAAAACATAATAATCAGTCACTGGATTTGAAGTTTCATAAACCAAAATTTGACATAGCTGTGTAATTTGTCGGGCACCCACCGACAATAGAATAGCGCCAGATTTAGGAAGCTGGCTGAGGTCTGCAAAGTCTGTAGCCAGGTGACAAAATTGGCCAACCTGGGTTTCTTCCTTAAGTAGTCTCTGGTATGATGATATGGTATAATCCTGGCAGCCGGAGTCGAAATCCCTAGATTGCGGTTATGATCTCCAATCGGAATTGAAGCCCCTAGATTGAAGCCATGTAGCCAAGTGATCCTCTAGTTGAAGCCAAAGTCCCTAGACCGAGTCCACAAGGCATCCTGGTTCTGATCCCCTAGCCAGCTCTTAAGAGCTTAGACTAGATCATGCAACATCCATCAACAACCTGGTGACTCCAAGAAGTCCCCTTTTATAGCCATAACCTTCCCTTAGGATATACTGTGCCCTTATCAGATTGGTTGTACAAGGTTGCTTCTCTTATTGGATGAATTTCAAGCTGCATGGATAATGTTCATTTAAATGATGTGGATAGAAAGACTGAAGATATCTACATGTAGTCTGAAATCCATCATGAATCAATACTATTTTACACAGTCATAAGCAGCCCATGGGCATTCACCTGCATTCAAACCAATAACAGCTCATAGACCAGACAATCCATCTACCACTGGACCAAAGACAGGAAGTTAAATCCACTGCCTGCGGTAACCAACTTAATCCTATAGGCTACTCACACAACAAACCCAACAGAAAGGAAAAAAACATGGCTTCGATTATCCATCCAATGAAAACGCATAACCATTGTGAGCCATTGGACAATGCAATTGGACACTTGGTGACATGGTGCACGGCCCAATGAATCAAGTCTTTACTTCATATTCACGGTTTAAGCCCTTGGGTTCTAATGTGCCCAGAGTACATATCCAGAAAGATTCTCTTTCTTTGAGCTAAACACAAGTCAACAATACATTGTAAGCAGATTCTATTACCAGTCCCACACCATTTTGTGACGCATAATCACACAGTGATCCAATTAAGATTCCAAGTCATCGAACATGTCCAAGCCATACGCAGAGGAGGCAATAGAATTAGGAAGCTCAAAGAAAGGGAATCTTTCTGGATATATACTCTGGGCACATTGGAACCCAAAGGCTTAAACCATGAATATGAAGTACAGACTTGATTCATTGGGCCATGCATGGACATAATGGACATAATTCTAATAGGCAGGACAGGTAATAAGGAGCACAAGTTATATGCTAAAATGTGTTGTGTGACAAGACAGACACAGGAAAGGACATGATAACAGGTGTAGGGACCAACAAGGTGAGACAAGGGGTATCAGGATAGGGTCAAGTAGGTATGAATGTAGTAATGGGGCAGGCATAGAGAATTGTATGTGAATGTGAATTACAATAAATCACTAAGGAAAGGAATATGTGAGTGTGTGCCTAATGTAAACTAATATTGTACTGGCAAAATTATAGATGGAAAGGGAAAAGGGGAGGGGGGAGAGAGGAGGCTGTAATTGACTACAAGGGTATGAGTTATGAGTGATCATAGGGATAGTGTTACATAAGTGGAAATACCTATGGAGGACCGGATGTGTAAGCGCATACCTTATACAAACCTATAGAGTGCTGATGGGTGAGAGTGTGATGTTAGATATAAGACATCCTATAGTGAATAGTGAGCCGTAATCAAGTGCAACAGGGATATTTCACGTGACTATGGGAACCTGGAAGGTAAAGAAAGGGGAGAAAAAACTGTTAGACAAGGTAATCAGACATAATGTAACCAGTTGATCAGACATGATCACCTGGTTTGAGACCCCCTGCCTTACACTATATAGATATCATGTTCATTCCCCATCTATCTTGCTCAGGAGAGCATCTCCCTCCCCCGGCACCAAGAGCAGCTCATACTGAATTGTTACATTGACTAGTAACACTGCACACAGAAATGCACCTTAATATTCCACTGTTAACCCTTTCCTCCCAGCAGTAACACACAACTCCTCACCTTGATATCATGGTGATTTATGGTCAGAATGACTTCAATGCGATCAGTGATTTCTATTCTAGCTCTGCTCACATAGATTTTATATCCACACTCAACTATAGGCCGTTCTTCATATTTTGGGGGCTTTTAGTCAGATATACTAGTTTGTGCCTGTATAGTATTGGTGTAGATGGGAGTGTAGGGCATGGGTTACATGGCACTGTGGTGGAATACTGATGGGAGGTATTGGTGCTGTGTTTGATGCTTCTACTGGGTATTTTCCTACAAATACTGGAACAGCTCACTGCTTAGAATGATCCTTCCCAGCTCTATAATATATTATATATACCCCACAATGCAGGCTCACACACACATTTGTCTCAAGTGTGTTGTAGGGACACAGATACAGTCTTGGTCATGTGACTAAAGGCTACTTTACACACTGCGATATCGGTCCCGATATCGCTAGTGTGGGTACCCGCCCCCATCTGTTGCGCGACACGGGCAAATCGCTGCCCATGCCGCACAACACCGACCAGACCCGTCACACATACTTACCTGCCCGGCGACGTCGCTGTGTCCGGCGAACCGCCTCCTTTCTAAGGGGGCGGTCCGTGCGGCGTCACAGCGACGTCACTGAGCGACCGCCCAATAGCAGCGGAGGGGCGGAGATGAGTGGCCGGAACATCCCGCCCACCTCCTTCCTTCCTCATAGCGGCTGGGAGGCAGGTAAGGAGAGGTTCCTCGTTTCTGCGGTGTCACACGGAGCGATGTGTGCTACCGCAGGAGCGACGAACTACATCATTACTGCTGCAGTAACGATAATCGAGAATGGAGACCCATGTCACCGATGAGCGATTTTGCACGTTTTTGCAACGATGCAAAATCGCTCATCGGTATCACACGCAGCAACATCGCTAATGCGGCCGGATGTGCGTCACAAATTCCGTGACCCCAACGACTCCGCATTAGCGATGTCGCAGCGTGTAAAGCCCCCTTTAGTGGGAGTGGTGTACAGGGTCTTAGCAGTAAAGAGTATTCCATATTTCTGCCAGATACCCACAGAGATATTGAAATTTGAAAAAAGAGACTTCTGCTCATTGAAGGTAAGAACTGCTCACATAGCGTTCAACTCCACAGCAAACGAGTGCTCTAGCACTGGCATCTCAGCAGGGATATTCCCCTACTACACATGTGTGTCTAGGTCACTGTGACAGTTTACAGGACATAACTCAGGGCACCTAGACAGAAGGCAGAGGGACTACTTTCTATTTCTGGTGTAGAGCTTAGTACAATATATATATATTTATACTATTACATGGGACACATGTACCTTGTATTACCATTATTCGCTGTATATGAACCCCTTTTCTCCGGGCATTATTTGTCTATAGCATTTTTCACGAACCTGAGGCAACTGAGAACCCTTCAGTGAAGGAATTCCACTAACCCTCACAATACCTACCAGGGGCCTCCCTGCAGTAACTCAGGTAGTTGTACCCATTCTCTTTCCGCATTCTATGTGTTCTTCTTCTTTCTTCTTTTTTTTCTTTTTTCTTCTTTTTATTTCTATCATGTAGTTCAGGGGTTTATAGATATATGTCCTGCATCTCATATTTCCTTTAGTGGTGCTTCTTACCCATTCTCATATCATTTACCCTAGTATTTCATGATCCTGAGGCGACTGAGAACCCTTTAATAAAGGAATCCTTTTTCACCTGAATTGTCAAGTGATACTTACCAGTGACTATCACGTAATGTTACAGGTAGTTCCATTTTCTTCCTCTTCTTTCTCTCCTTTCTTCTTTGTCACACGGTCCATTGTGTTATAGCCCACGTGTCATGATAACACTTGTACCATCTTTTCATTTAGATTCCACCTACAATTATTTACCGATTCCAGTTCTGGAATAGGCTTTCATCATCTACTCACTAGAATTCTCAAGTTCATAAGGTACTGAGACATATACATGTTCACACCATTATAAAGAACAAAGTATAAACATTGAGGTTTTTCTCACACCCATGTTCCTGTGTTCTTTGATATGATATGTGTTCATTTCCTTCACTATATAGGATTGCAAGTTTTCCATTTGTACCTTAATGGCAATGACGCTATACAATTGAACACATATCATCCTGTTATCCATATAGGTGTGTATTTACCTGCTTGACTATTTTTGGTTGTTTGATCCAGAATGTTTCTCCAGATAGGTCATGTGGAAATTTTCTTTCCTCAGTACAAATGTTTTCACTATGGCTTTGGAAAATTTTTTTGTATGTGCATCATGGTCATTTGACCCATTGTACTCTCAAGTAGCAATATATTGTACTGTTATGTTGTACTATGTACTAATTACGTGTTTATATGGTTTTGTAACCCTTTATGATCTTAGATAACTTTATCCTTGATAAAGACCTAAAAACAAGCTCGAAACGTTGGATGAATTATCCTTTTGCACAAATAAAGAATTTTCAGCATTCTAAGAGTTCTTTTCTTACGTTATTGATCACTATAGTGTGCCAGAGCTATTTCTATTGAATTAACTCTTATTTTTTCTGAGCACCTGCTATATACACAGTGAGCCAGACATATTCAATTTTCATTCAGAAGGCAGAGGGAAGCCTTAGCAGCTGAGCCTATATCTTGGCTTGTGAGCATTAGAACAGGCCGGCGATTACAGGGTAACATGAAAAATGTCCAGCTTGCATTATGACTAGAACATGACAATATCCTTTTAAGTACTAACCTATGATGCGTTCCTAAGCAGTTGATGTTATATGTTCTACATTTCATTTTCTGCATACTTTACAAGTAGTAGAATTTGCTTTGATATAGGCAACTGGATTTTCACAATGAAAAGGCAAAGGATAACGCCCGAAAAAGACGCCATACATTATGTCAGTGCCATCACTGACAAACCTGGATTGACCATGAAATACATCAATCCCCTTAAAGGTGAGTTAAAACAAGTTTTAACTAAATTGCCTTAATATTGTCATGCATTAGAATGACTGTCTTAGGTAATGATAAATATTTTCTACAGGAAGAGGAGTGTTTGCTGAAACTGAAATCGAAAAAGGGAGTTTTGTTGCAGAATATCGAGGTGAGCTCACGTATGCACTTACGATGGTAGACAACTACTCGAGATTTATGGTTGTGGTACAAGTCAAAGATCTAATGGCCCATACTGCAGCGAAGGTCTTCCAAGCACACTTATGCAGACCTCATGGCTACTCAGAGAGAGTCCTCACAGATCAAGGCACTGCCTTTGAAGCGGAAATCTTCAAGGACTTCTGCAGCTTTTACCGATGCAGGAAGATGCGTACTACACCCTACCATGCTCAAACCAATGGTTATCAACCTGCTCAGGACTTTACCCCATATTCCAGATGTGGCCTTACAAGTGATTTATAGAGGGGTAACAATACGTTGGGATCATCGGATCTAATCTCCCTTTTTATACACCCTAAAATCTTGTTTGCGTTAGAATAAACAATAACATCATAAAGGTATAGCAGTACCGTTTCAAAGTTTCGGTGTCCCAAGCAGCATTCCATCAGCCTCTGGAAGGTTCCTGGCAAATTGCACAGCTCGAAGGGCATGCTTTTGAACTCGCAGAGACCCATCGGGGTGGCAAAGGCGGTCTTCTTCCGGTCTGCCTCAGCAACGGACACTTGCCAATAGTGACTAGTGAGATCAAGGGTAGAAAAATAATTTGCAGTTGTCAATGCAGCTAGCTATTCCTCAATACAGGGGAGTGGTGCTGTCCTTCTTTAACAGGACCAACGGAGCTGCCCAGAGGCTACAACTGTCACGGATAACCCCAGCCTCCTTCATGTTGCTCAACATGTCCTTGGTACACTGGTAATGTGCAGGTAGATTTGGCTTATATCTCTCTTTGATGGGTGGGTGTGCACTTGTGGGGATGTAGTGTTTGACCCCTTTTATTTTTCAAAAGTCTAGCGGATGTTTGCTGAAGACTTGCTCGTATTCTTGCACTAGCCTGTAGACCCCCTTCTTGTGATGTGAAGGTGTGGAGTCAGTGCCTACGTGTAATTCCTTACACCACTCCTCTGGCTGACTTGGTGAGCTGTCACTGAATGGGTGGGCTGAAGCAATGGTGGATGCTGCTGTTTGGATAGCATGTGTATCTACTGAGAACAGCTTATCAATGGTGGCAAATCGGAGCAGCTTAATCTTTTGCTCTCCGCAGTTCAACACTCTCATGGGCACTCTTCCCTTCCATATTAATGAATAAAACTATGATGTAAATAGCATATAGATACCCCACAAATGCAGATAAAAGTAGGTTATGGGAAAAGGGGGAAGAGAGAAACAGGAAAATAGTGGAATAAAGTATAACTTCCAGGTGGGAGAGGAAATGGCAGCACAGCCAGTGGAGGTGAAGCAAGGGGAGCCTGCAACTAAAGAGTTGAGAGCGTTATCACATGGTGACTGAGCCTGATTGTAACGGGAGCATAGAGGTGCCGATCCTGTCTTACCTGCGTTGGTGTAGAAGTGGGTGTCCTGTGGTGGAGTCAGCTATGTGCAGTGGTGGCCGTGGGTTCTTTTATGTGCGACCGTAGTAATAGCTGTGCCCACTTCCTGTATGGGAATGGAATGCAGTGAGGCTAATGGAACGCACGCCTGCGCATTTGTGTTTAACGTCGCGCATGTGCAGAACGGAGAAAAGGCTGCGCTCACTTCCTAATGAAAGGGAGTGAGACGCAGCTGGGAAGGGAAGGGAAAAGATTAGGGTTTGGGGATGATGAAAGGGCTTTCTACGGGCAAGGATGGCAAAGGGTGGCAGTGACGGAAAGTCAGGCAGATGGTCCTGTCCTGTCCTGTCCGTCCGTCTTTTTGTATCATGAATTGGAAAGACTGCAAGGGGGAGGGGAGGTGCTTGTGCCCAAAAGGAGGAGTTATTCAGATTCATTGCAGTGGGCGGCGGCTGCAAAAAGTACCATTCTCCTTGTTTTTGCTCTGCAAAACAGCCTTTTCAAGGGTTTGGCTTGGGTGACAAAATGTCTTCTGTAGGCGTGGGTTTGTCTCCCTCTCCCTAAGATGTGTCCGGTATAGGCCAGGGTGCCACTCAAGGCCGTAACCAATTCGGGTTATAGCTTCTCGGCCTTTTGGCTAAGATCAAGTGTAGTTTCGGAGGACGCTACCTTGGTCGGTACTGGAAGGTGCCTGGGATTGCACGTCTGCCGGCCTTGAGGGAGTGTGTGCGCCTTCTGGTGACACATAGCCCTCTTGTGCCTGGACGGTTCCCAGGCAACGGGAGGCGATCACCTTTGTTATTTTGAAGTCCTACTGATAAACAGAAAAAAAAAAAATTAAATCTGTTCTTATCAGTTTAATATCTGATACGTCCCCTCTCTAGGGACCATATATTAAATGGATTTTTAGAACAAGGAGATGGAAAAAATCTTGCTCTGTCCACTCCACGCATTGACCTGGTATTGCAGTACCTCCAGGACCGGTGCACCCCTTCTTAACCGAGTTTCCAAAAGCAGAACTCAATTCACCTGATTCAAATGAGCCTCATTAGTGAATTGAAAGAAAGCAAAAACTTTATATGCACCTCAATTTGGCCAATTCACTTTTCACACTTTCACCCTTTTTTTTTATCTTTCACACCTTTTACTTGCTTTATTGATGCAAAAGCTGTGCCAAATAGCAAACTCATCTCCACTCAACTTGACCAACTCTGCTATGTCCCGTGCAGTATCTTATTCTCAGTCTTATCTAGATCATTTGCAATTGAATAGAATAGATCCCTTTTGGACACATTGGATTCAGCTGCTGCAGTGACTGCAGGTGTTAGAAGATGCAGACTTGGCATCAGGTGCTGTCTATCAGATTCCACTCCAATTAAAGCTTCCATTGTTTTTCGGTGTTTTCTTTGAGCAATGATGATGTCTTTAGTGATCTGTTGGCTCCCTCTCCTGGAGGAAGAGTTTGCTTGCTCTTGGACTTTCAAAAAGAGAGGTCATGATAGACATTTAGCTTCTGAGCCCAATTGGGGACAGTCATGGGTGATGAATGTTTTGCAACCTGCTGCGAAGCCTGATACCGCAATATAAGGAACGTCAAATACTAAGAATGGGCGGCCTATGAAAGAATTAGTACTTTCATTAAGCATACTTAAACGGCTAATTGGGAATAGACAAACTGTAAAAAGCCCTCTGAGAAAGCCCCTCTCTATCCTTTGTCAGTAAGCTTTTCTGTAGTCTGCCTGTTGATGTATTTTCCGTTTGAACAGTGCACAACATGAAGTGACGGAACACTGGCTTGTCACAATGTCCCCCGCTGACATCACAATAGCGCTGCTGCCTAGAAAGCCAGCTGCGCAGCAGAAGTTGCTCTTTGGGTGGGATGGTGGGCTAATGTATCTATTCCTGCTTGGTGAGAGTTTGACATGATCTAGAGCAACGAGTTCCAGCGGCTAGCGGTTGATTATTGGCTGTAATGGGGCTTTCTGGCTGGTGCTAGCCTTTCTTCTTAGCACACAGGAACCACAATCCCTACACCATGCTTCGATGGATTCTCTCATCCCAGCCCAGTAAAACTACATATTTCACACAGTTATAGGCAGCCCATGGGCATTCACCTGGATTAAAACCCATAACAGCTCATAGACCAAACAATCAATCTACCACTGGACCAAAGACAGGAAGCTAAATCCACTGCCTGCGGTAACTAACTTAATCCTATAGGCTACTCACACAACAAACCCAAGAGAAAGGAAAAAAACATGGCTTCGATTATCCATCCAATGAAAACGCATAACCATTGTGAGCCATTGGACAATGCAATTGCACACATGGTGACATGGTGCACGGCCCAATGAATCAAGTCTGTACTTCATATTCACGGTTTAAGCCCTTGGGTTTTAATGTGTCCAGAGTACATATCCAGAAAGATTCCCTTTTTTTGTGCTAAGCACAAGTCAACAATACATTGTAAGCAGATTCTATTACCAGTCCCACACCATTTTGTGACGCATAATCACACAGTGGCCCAATTAAGATTCCAAGTCATCGAACATGTCCCAGCCATACGCAGAGGAGGCAATAGAATTAGGAAGCTCAAAGAAAGGGAATCTTTCTGGATATATACTCTGGGCACGTTGGAACCCAAGGGCTTAAACCATGAATATGAAGAACCGACTTGATTCATTGGGCCGTGCACATTTTTTCTAACGCCCGGTTCTTTTTCGTGTTCACACTATATATGGTTCCACTATGTATGGAGTTCCATTCTTCCTTGTTTTTTATTTGTCATGTTTGTCATGTCTGATCAACTGGTTACATTATGTCTGATTACCTTGTCTAACAGTTTTTTCTCCCCTTTCTTTACCTTCCATGTTCCCATAGTCACGTGAAATATCCCTGTTGCACTTGATTACGGCTCACTATTCACTATAGGATGTCTTATATCTAACATCACACTCTCACCCATCAGCACTCTATAGGTTTGTATAAGGTATGCGCTTACACATCCGGTCCTCCATAGGTATTTCCACTTATGTAACACTATCCCTATGATCACTCATAACTCATACCCTTGTAGTCAATTACAGCCTCCTCTCTCCCCCCCTCCCCTTCTCCCTTTCCATCTATAATTTTGCCATATATACTAGCAAACACTCAGTGTACCTAGTGGCATCCTATTCGTGGCTATTGGACCTTGCTATAGTCCCACTAGTGCCAAGACATTTGCAGAGCGCATCTGCCTGCGTTGCACACTCCAACTAATTATAAGTAAGCCATTATACTAGCAAACACTCAGTGTACCTAGTGGCATCCTATACGTGGCTATTGGACCTTGCTATAGTCCCACTAGTGCCAAGACATTTGCAGAGCGCATCTGCCTGCGTTGCACACTCCAACTAATTATAAGTAAGCCATTATACTAGCAAACACTCAGTGTACCTAGTGGCATCCTATCTGTGGCTATTGGACTTTGCTATAGTCCCACTAGTGCCAAGACATTTGCAGAGCGCATCTGCCTGCGTTGCACACTCCAACTAATTATAAGTAAGCCATTATACTAGCAAACACTCAGTGTACCTAGTGGCATCCTATACGTGGCTATTGGACCTTGCTATAGTCCCACTAGTGCCAAGACATTTGCAGAGCGCATCTGCCTGCGTTGCACACTCCAACTAATTATAAGTAAGCCATTATACTAGCAAACACTCAGTGTACCTAGTGGCATCCTATACGTGGCTATTGGACCTTGCTATAGTCCCACTAGTGCCAAGACATTTGCAGAGCGCATCTGCCTGCGTTGCACACTCCAACTAATTATAAGTAAGCCATTATACTAGCAAAAACTCAGTGTACCTAGTGGCATCCTATCTGTGGCTATTGGACTTTGCTATAGTCCCACTAGTGCAAAGACATTTGCAGAGCATGTCTGCCTGCATTGCACACTCCAACTTTTTTAAACTAAGCAATTTTACTAGCAAACACTCAGTGTACCTAGTGGCATCCTATACGTGGCTATTGGACTTTGCTATAGTCCCACTAGTGCCAAGACATTTGCAGAGCGCATCTGCCTGCGTTGCACACTCCAACTAATTTTAACTTAGCCATTATACTAGCAAACACTCAGTGTACCTAGTGGCATCCTATACGTGGCTATTGGACTTTGCTATAGTCCCACTAGTGCCAAGACATTTGCAGAGCGCATCTGCCTGCGTTGCACACTCCAACTAATTATAAGTAAGCCATTATACTAGCAAACACTCAGTGTACCTAGTGGCATCCTATACGTGGCTATTGGACCTTGCTATAGTCCCACTAGTGCCAAGACATTTGCAGAGCGCATCTGCCTGCGTTGCACACTCCAACTAATTATAAGTAAGCCATTATACTAGCAAACACTCAGTGTACCTAGTGGCATCCTATACGTGGCTATTGGACTTTGCTATAGTCCCACTAGTGCCAAGACATTTGCAGAGCGCATCTGCCTGCGTTGCACACTCCAACTAATTATAAGTAAGCCATTATACTAGCAAACACTCAGTGTACCTAGTGGCATCCTATACGTGGCTATTGGACCTTGCTATAGTCCCACTAGTGCCAAGACATTTGCAGAGCGCATCTGCCTGCGTTGCACACTCCAACTAATTATAAGTAAGCCATTATACTAGCAAACACTCAGTGTACCTAGTGGCATCCTATCTGTGGCTATTGGACTTTGCTATAGTCCCACTAGTGCCAAGACATTTGCAGAGCGCATCTGCCTGCGTTGCACACTCCAACTAATTATAAATAAGCCATTATACTAGCAAACACTCAGTGTACCTAGTGGCATCCTATACGTGGCTATTGGACTTTGCTATAGTCCCACTAGTGCCAAGACATTTGCAGAGCGCATCTGCCTGCGTTGCACACTCCAACTAATTATAAGTAAGCCATTATACTAGCAAACACTCAGTGTACCTAGTGGCATCCTATACGTGGCTATTGGACTTTGCTATAGTCCCACTAGTGCCAAGACATTTGCAGAGCGCATCTGCCTGCGTTGCACACTCCAACTAATTTTAACTTAGCCATTATACTAGCAAACACTCAGTGTACCTAGTGGCATCCTATACGTGGCTATTGGACTTTGCTATAGTCCCACTAGTGCCAAGACATTTTCAGAGCGCATCTGCCTGCGTTGCACACTCCAACTAATTATAAATAAGCCATTATACTAGCAAACACTCAGTGTACCTAGTGGCATCCTATACGTGGCTATTGGACTTTGCTATAGTCCCACTAGTGCCAAGACATTTGCAGAGCGCATCTGCCTGCGTTGCACACTCCAACTAATTTTAACTTAGCCATTATACTAGCAAACACTCAGTGTACCTAGTGGCATCCTATACGTGGCTATTGGACTTTGCTATAGTCCCACTAGTGCCAAGACATTTGCAGAGCGCATCTGCCTGCGTTGCACACTCCAACTCATTATAACTAAGTTGCATTGTCAGGGATATTTATTCTTTATTATTCTGCTGTTAATAAAGCTAGACCACCACTGCAATCTTCACCACCTCTCAATTTTTACTACCACATTTTCAGTCCACAATCTTGTCGCAATCAACATGAGTGGCAAAATGACAGATGCTGGTGGAAAGGGGAAGAGGCGTGGTGGAAAAGGCAAAAAAGGTTTTGTCTGTGGGGAAAGTGGCAAAGCTCCATTATCATCTGCTGAAGATAGACCATCTACCAGAAAAAGTAAGATGTCTACTACTTACCGTGGACAATCCGATGTGCTCCCTTTTTTACGGACACGAACAACAGGAAGAAAGGTAGATGATGGGCAAAAAAGGAAAATGCTTGAATGGATCTCAAGTGGTCCAACAAGTGCCCTCTCAGCCACTTCAAGTACCGCATCCAAAAAACACCAGTCCTCTGAGTTGTCATCCCAATCACACTTGATTTCTCCCAGCTCTGAAGTCTCCATCAGCCCTGCACAGTATGGTGGAACTGAGATGGCTGAGTCTGCAGAGCTGTTCAGTCACACTATAGCCTGGGAATCAGAGGTCTGCTCCCAAGCTACAGTGAGTACAGAACAGGAAATGGTCTGCAGTGATGCCCAGAACCTTTGTGACTCTGATTCAGGCCGTGAGGACCAAGTTTCTGAGCATAATGTTGACCCTTTGTCACAAACTGTAACACCTGTGGTTATAGACAATGAGGAACATACTGATGAAGATGAGACGCAGATACCCGATTGGGATGACAACTTAAATATTCGGTCAGGGCAAGAAGAGGCTCGGTCTGAGGGGGAGGGGAGTGCAAACACAACAATTGATGATGAAGTTCTAGATTCCACCTACTGTCAACCCCCAGTCTGGCACTCGAGGAGGTCAACAGAGGCGGTGGAGGAGGATGCAACCGACGACGAAGTTACCTTGCGCCTTCCTGGACAGAGTCGGAGCACTGGTAGCACGTCTACAACTGCATCCTCAGCCACCACTCTGCCTATGAGCATTATTCGGGGTGGATCAACAGGTCGCATGGCCTCTAAGCCTTGCCTAGCCTGGTCCTTTTTTGACATAGAAAAAGATCGCCCAAATCATGTGATATGTAAAATTTGTCATGATTCTCTTAGTAGAGGTCAAAACCTCAGCAGTTTGACAACTTCTTCCATGAATCGTCACATGAATAAATATCATAGGTCCCGGTGGGAAGCTCACTGTGCTGCAATGCTGCAAGAGCGAACCATCCACCGCCCGCCCCTTCCAGTGCATCCGCGCGCTCTTCATCTTCTAGGACTGTGGGGACAGCTGTCACACCTGTTTTTCCACGCCAAACTTCCACCACTGTAACCGCAACAGGCAGTTTGCTTGTAAGGTCGTCAGTTGGTTTGGAAGGGGAAACAAGTGAGTGTGTACAGCTCTCTCAGACATCGATAGCACCAACGTTGGATGAAGGCAACATCATGTCT
Organism: Anomaloglossus baeobatrachus; assembly: GCF_048569485.1. Taxonomy (NCBI): domain Eukaryota; kingdom Metazoa; phylum Chordata; class Amphibia; order Anura; family Aromobatidae; genus Anomaloglossus; species Anomaloglossus baeobatrachus. Next base: position 324,346 of record NW_027441948.1, read on the forward strand.
CCGCCTGCACTTTCCTCACAAACCTGCATTTTTCCAGGGACACCCTACTCAACACCGTCTACACACAGCAGCCAGATCTCTGTCCATCAGATGTGGTCAAATAAAAGGCCACTTCCTCCGACCCATGACAAAGCTAAGAGGTTGACTCTATCCCTCTGTAAGCTGTTGGCTACCGAAATGCTGCCTTTCCGCCTAGTGGACACACAGGATTTTAGAGACCTTATGTCTGTCGCTGTGCCCCAGTACCAGATGCCTAGTCGCCACTACTTCTCTAAGAAAGGTGTGCCCACGCTACACCAGCATGTCGCACACAACATCACCGCTTCCTTGAGAAACTCTGTGTGTGAACGGGTGCATTTCACCACCGATACTTGGACCAGTAAGCATGGACAGGGACGTTACATGTCGCTAACTGGGCACTGGGTAACTATGGTGATAGATGGTGAAGGGTCTGCTGCACAAGTCTTGCCGTCCCCACGACTTGTGTGTCAATCCTCTGTCTGTCCAAGTTCCGCCACAGCTTCTGCATCCTCCACCTCATCTGGGTCCTCCACCTCCGCCCCAAGCCTGCCTGGTCAGGCCACCAGCATTCTCACTGCGCAGAAGGAATCACGCACGCCTCATTACTATGCTGGCAGCAGAGCGCAACGGCATCAGGCGGTCTTTAGCTTGACATGTCTTGGGAATAAGAGTCACACAGCTGAGGAGTTGTGGTCAGCTCTGCGGTCCGAGTTTAATAAATGGTTGTCTCCACTCAACCTGCAGCCTGGTAAGGCCGTGTGCGACAATGCTGCAAACCTGGGTGCGGCACTTCGCCTGGGCATTGTGACACACGTACCTTGTATGGCTCACGTGTTGAACCTTGTCGTCCAGCAATTTTTAACACACTATCCCGGCCTAGATGGCCTTCTGAACAGGGCACGAAAACTGTCAGCTCACTTCCGCCGTTCAAGCGCCGCAGCAGAGCGACTTGCATCGCTCCAGAAGTCTTTCGGCCTGCCGGTTCATCGCCTGAAATGCGATGTGGCGACACGCTGGAATTCAACTCTCCACATGTTACAGCGACTGTGGCAGCACCGCAGAGCCCTGGTGCAATACGTCATGACGTATAGCCTGGGCCAACGAGATGCAGAGGTGGGGCAGATCACCCTGATGGAGTGGTCTCAGATCAAGGACCTATGCACCCTTCTGCACAGTTTCGACATGGCGACGAATATGTTTAGCTCTGACAATGCCATTATCAGCATGACGATTCCAGTCATTTACATGCTGGAGCACACGCTAAACACTATTCGGAGTCAGGGGGTGGGACAACATGAAGGGGAGGAACTACAGGAGGATTCATATGCGCAAGGGACAACAACATCACCAAGGTCCAGACGTTCATCATCACCAACGCAGCAGGCATGGGACCATGGGGAACAGGGATCGACAAGGGCGCATAGTAGCAGGCGAAATGTTGAGCAAGGTGCAGGAGAACATGAAGAAATGGAGGACGAACTGTCCATGGACATGGAAGACTCAGCGGATGAGGGAGACCTTGGTCAAATTTCAGTTGAAAGAGGTTGGGGGGAGATGTCAGAGGAAGAAAGAACGGGTAGCACCTCTATGCCACAAACACAGCGTGGACTTGGTCCGCATGGCTGCGCAAGACACATGAGTGCCTTTTTGTTGCACTACCTCCAACATGACAGTCGTATTGTCAAAATTAGAAGTGATGATGACTACTGGATTGCCACACTATTAGATCCCCGGTACAAGTCCAAATTTTGTGACATAATTCCAGCCATAGAAAGGGACGCACGTATGCAGGAGTATCAGCAGAAGCTGTTACTCGATCTTAGCTCGGCTTTTCCACCAAACAACCGTGCAGGTGCAGGGAGGGAATCTCCCAGTTGTAACTTGACAAACATGGGACGGTCTCGTCATCTTCAACAGTCTACCCGTACCAGTAGGACCGTATCTGGTGCCGGTAACAGCAATTTTATGGAATCTTTTCATAATTTTTTTAGACCCTCTTTTGCAAGGCCACCAGAGACAACAAGTCTGACACATACTCAACGGCTGGAGAGGATGATACAGGAGTATCTCCAAATGAACATCGATGCCATGACTGTGCAACTGGAGCCTTGCTCCTTTTGGGCTTCAAACCTAGAAAAATGGCCAGAGCTCTCCAGTTACGCCTTGGAGATTTTGTCGTGTCCAGCTGCCAGCGTAGTCTCTGAACGTGTATTCAGTGCTGCTGGGTGTGTGCTGACAGATAAGCGCACGCGTCTGTCCAGTGACAATGTGGACAGACTGACGTTCATCAAAATGAACAAGTCATGGATCCAGAAGGAATTTACTACCCCTGTGTCATCCTGGGGAGAGTAAATGCTTGTTGATTTGGAATGTGCTTGATGCAAATCAAAACATCCTGTTTGCAACTAGGGCCCAAGTGCTGCCACTGATGGGGTGGGTGTCTGTGTGGCCCAATTTTTGGAAAAAAGGGAGACTCCGCTTGGAGTAACCCTTGCTTGCTGTGTTTTTAAAAGAAGCCAAGATGAACAGAGCTGGGATCAGGAAAGACTTTGCTACCTACCCCGGTGTCATCCTGGGGACGGTTAAGAATAGCGTATTTTTGAATGTGCTTGATGCAAATGTAGCTGTGAAGTGTACAACTGGGGCACAACTGCTGCCACTGAAGGGGTGGGTGTGTGTGGGGCCCAATTTTTGGAAAAAAGGGAGACTCCGCTTGGAGTAACCCTTGCTTGCTGTGTTTTTAAAAGAAGCCAAGATGAACAGAGCTGGGATCAGGAAAGACTTTGCTACCTACCCCGGTGTCATCCTGGGGACGGTTAATTATGGCGTATTTTTGAATGTGCTTGATGCAAATCAAAACATCCTGTTTGCAACTAGGGCCCAAGTGCTGCCACTGATGGGGTGGGTGTCTGTGTGGCCCAATTTTTGGAAAAAAGGGAGACTCCGCTTGGAGTAACCCTTGCTCGCTGTGTTTTTAAAAGAAGCCAAGATGAACAGAGCTGGGATCAGGAAAGACTTTGCTACCTACCCCGGTGTCATCCTGGGGACGGTTAATTATGGCGTATTTTTGAATGTGCTTGATGCAAATCAAAACATCCTGTTTGCAACTAGGGCCCAAGTGCTGCCACTGATGGGGTGGGTGTCTGTGTGGCCCAATTTTTGGAAAAAAGGGAGACTCCGCTTGGAGTAACCCTTGCTTGCTGTGTTTTTAAAAGAAGCCAAGATGAACAGAGCTGGGATCAGGAAAGACTTTGCTACCTACCCCGGTGTCATCCTGGGGACGGTTAAGAATAGCGTATTTTTGAATGTGCTTGATGCAAATGTAGCTGTGAAGTTTACAACTGGGGCACAACTGCTGCCACTGAAGGGGTGGGTGTGTGTGGGGCCCAATTTTTGGAAAAAAGGGAGACTCCGCTTGGAGTAACCCTTGCTTGCTGTGTTTTTAAAAGAAGCCAAGATGAACAGAGCTGGGATCAGGAAAGACTTTGCTACCTACCCCGGTGTCATCCTGGGGACGGTTAATTATGGCGTATTTTTGAATGTGCTTGATGCAAATCAAAACATCCTGTTTGCAACTAGGGCCCAAGTGCTGCCACTGATGGGGTGGGTGTCTGTGTGGCCCAATTTTTGGAAAAAAGGGAGACTCCGCTTGGAGTAACCCTTGCTTGCTGTGTTTTTAAAAGAAGCCAAGATGAACAGAGCTGGGATCAGGAAAGACTTTGCTACCTACCCCGGTGTCATCCTGGGGACGGTTAATTATGGCGTATTTTTGAATGTGCTTGATGCAAATCAAAACATCCTGTTTTCAACTAGGGCCCAAGTGCTGCCACTGATGGGGTGGGTGTCTGTGTGGCCCAATTTTTGGAAAAAAGGGAGACTCCGCTTGGAGTAACCCTTGCTCGCTGTGTTTTTAAAAGAAGCCAAGATGAACAGAGCTGGGATCAGGAAAGACTTTGCTACCTACCCCGGTGTCATCCTGGGGACGGTTAATTATGGCGTATTTTTGAATGTGCTTGATGCAAATCAAAACATCCTGTTTGCAACTAGGGCCCAAGTGCTGCCACTGATGGGGTGGGTGTCTGTGTGGCCCAATTTTTGGAAAAAAGGGAGACTCCGCTTGGAGTAACCCTTGCTTGCTGTGTTTTTAAAAGAAGCCAAGATGAACAGAGCTGGGATCAGGAAAGACTTTGCTACCTACCCCGGTGTCATCCTGGGGACGGTTAAGAATAGCGTATTTTTGAATGTGCTTGATGCAAATGTAGCTGTGAAGTGTACAACTGGGGCACAACTGCTGCCACTGAAGGGGTGGGTGTGTGTGGGGCCCAATTTTTGGAAAAAAGGGAGACTCCGCTTGGAGTAACCCTTGCTTGCTGTGTTTTTAAAAGAAGCCAAGATGAACAGAGCTGGGATCAGGAAAGACTTTGCTACCTACCCCGGTGTCATCCTGGGGACGGTTAATTATGGCGTATTTTTGAATGTGCTTGATGCAAATCAAAACATCCTGTTTGCAACTAGGGCCCAAGTGCTGCCACTGATGGGGTGGGTGTCTGTGTGGCCCAATTTTTGGAAAAAAGGGAGACTCCGCTTGGAGTAACCCTTGCTTGCTGTGTTTTTAAAAGAAGCCAAGATGAACAGAGCTGGGATCAGGAAAGACTTTGCTACCTACCCCGGTGTCATCCTGGGGACGGTTAAGAATAGCGTATTTTTGAATGTGCTTGATGCAAATGTAGCTGTGAAGTGTACAACTGGGGCACAACTGCTGCCACTGAAGGGGTGGGTGTGTGTGGGGCCCAATTTTTGGAAAAAAGGGAGACTCCGCTTGGAGTAACCCTTGCTTGCTGTGTTTTTAAAAGAAGCCAAGATGAACAGAGCTGGGATCAGGAAAGACTTTGCTACCTACCCCGGTGTCATCCTGGGGACGGTTAATTATGGCGTATTTTTGAATGTGCTTGATGCAAATCAAAACATCCTGTTTGCAACTAGGGCCCAAGTGCTGCCACTGATGGGGTGGGTGTCTGTGTGGCCCAATTTTTGGAAAAAAGGGAGACTCCGCTTGGAGTAACCCTTGCTTGCTGTGTTTTTAAAAGAAGCCAAGATGAACAGAGCTGGGATCAGGAAAGACTTTGCTACCTACCCCGGTGTCATCCTGGGGACGGTTAATTATGGCGTATTTTTGAATGTGCTTGATGCAAATCAAAACATCCTGTTTGCAACTAGGGTCCAAGTGCTGCCACTGATGGGGTGGGTGTCTGTGTGGCCCAATTTTTGGAAAAAAGGGAGACTCCGCTTGGAGTAACCCTTGCTTGCTGTGTTTTTAAAAGAAGCCAAGATGAACAGAGCTGGGATCAGGAAAGACTTTGCTACCTACCCCGGTGTCATCCTGGGGACGGTTAATTATGGCGTATTTTTGAATTTGCTTGATGCAAATCAAAACATCCTGTTTGCAACTAGGGCCCAAGTGCTGCCACTGATGGGGTGGGTGTCTGTGTGGCCCAATTTTTGGAAAAAAGGGAGACTCCGCTTGGAGTAACCCTTGCTTGCTGTGTTTTTAAAAGAAGCCAAGATGAACAGAGCTGGGATCAGGAAAGACTTTGCTACCTACCCCGGTGTCATCCTGGGGACGGTTAATTATGGCGTATTTTTGAATGTGCTTGATGCAAATCAAAACATCCTGTTTGCAACTAGGGCCCAAGTGCTGCCACTGATGGGGTGGGTGTCTGTGTGGCCCAATTTTTGGAAAAAAGGGAGACTCCGCTTGGAGTAACCCTTGCTTGCTGTGTTTTTAAAAGAAGCCAAGATGAACAAGTCATGGGTCAGCAAAGACTTTATCTACCTACCCCGGTGTCATCCTGGGGACGGATAAGAATGGCGTATTTTTGAATGTGCTTGATGCAAATCAAAACATCCTGTTTGCAACTAGGGCCCAAGTCCTGCCACTGATGGGGTGGGTGTCTGTGTGGCCCAATTTTTGGAAAAAAGGGAGACTCCGCTTGGAGTAACCCTTGCTTGCTGTGTTTTTAAAAGAAGCCAAGATGAACAGAGCTGGGATCAGGAAAGACTTTGCTACCTACCCCGGTGTCATCCTGGGGACGGTTAATTATGGCGTATTTTTGAATTTGCTTGATGCAAATCAAAACATCCTGTTTGCAACTAGGGCCCAAGTGCTGCCACTGATGGGGTGGGTGTCTGTGTGGCCCAATTTTTGGAAAAAAGGGAGACTCCGCTTGGAGTAACCCTTGCTTGCTGTGTTTTTAAAAGAAGCCAAGATGAACAGAGCTGGGATCAGGAAAGACTTTGCTACCTACCCCGGTGTCATCCTGGGGACGGTTAAGAATAGCGTATTTTTGAATGTGCTTGATGCAAATGTAGCTGTGAAGTGTACAACTGGGGCACAACTGCTGCCACTGAAGGGGTGGGTGTGTGTGGGGCCCAATTTTTGGAAAAAAGGGAGACTCCGCTTGGAGTCACCTTGCGGTGTTTTACATGATTTTAGAATGGCGTGCCATGCCTATATCTGTGTGTCCTCCTCTTTTTCCTTGTCCAGCTGTTTTGTTTTCGCATGAGTATATGTCCTTGTCACTTTCCCATGTGTTTGTGTTGTGTTGTGAGTTGTTTGTCACCTTTTGGACACCTTTGAGGGTGTTTTCTAGGTGTTTTACTGTGTTTGTGATTGCCTGCCATTGTTTCCTATTGGCTCGAGTTCGGTTCGTCGAACGTTCGACGAGCCGAACTCGAACGGGAGCTCCGTTCGGCGAACCGACCTCGAGCCGAACCGGGACCGGTTCGCTCATCTCTACTCCTGGACATAGCATTCGAATTACCAGGTCCCTGAAGGCTGAAATGCGTAGTGGCCGGAAATCATGAACAATTACAATGGGCGTATGTGCTGTAGATCCTGCGTCAGTTGTAGCTTGAAACTTTGTCTTTTCACGGATTTGCCCGTCTCTCATGGTGTTGGGCTATTTTCGGATCAAAATGGTGTGTCCCTCCTTGGCCCGTATCATGGGTTATTTCAGGGGCAAATTTAACTCTCTTAGCACTTTTCTCCTTAATTGTGGCCGTTGAATTGTGGGGTCAAGGTCTATCCAACCAGCATATTTGTTGTTTTTCAGACAATTTAGGGCTCGTGCATAGTAATAATAACACAGGTTTCCAAGGGTAAAAATTTTTGAAAGATGTGATTTTTTTCATACTTTCGATCATTGGACTCAGTAAAAATATTGAAAAAATATCATCACGTACAGTTTTTTCACAAACACTGATTCTATAGGTGTTAGGGCCAGGTGGACGGGCAGACCCAGGAGGTGGATCCACTGGGCCGAACACCTTAATGAAGGCAAGGGGTCCGGTAGCCGGAGCACTACGGGTAGCAGGACAGTCCGTGCAAAAGAGTGGAATGGAGAAGTCCCTGGGACCACGGAGTCACTGATGGTAGTCCGGGTGACGGAGCTCAGGTTCGGAGGCCGAGATGTCAGGCAGAGTCCGGAACCGATGGAGCGAGAGGACGGGTCACCACAGGGATCAGAGATGGTACGGACTGACGGGATGGCAGATAGTCAGCGTTCGGGGTTCGGGAATCGGCAGGACCGGATGGCGAGGCAGGAGCGGCTCTAGAAGAGAGATAGGTAAGTATATCACAGAGACACAAGGAGACCTGACTCCTAGCTTAGGAAACACGAAGAACAGGCCCCGCCCACTTGGACATTAAACCCCTTTATACCCTGTACCTGTGTGTTCAATTTCCTGTCAGTGGACGCTGGCCCTTTAAGAGAGGGTCAATGACCGCGCGCGCGCCCTAATGCGCATGCGCGAGGCCCGGGTGCCAGAAGCCAGGGCAGGGAGCGGTGTATAGGAAGCAGGGGAGCCGGCCTGGAGCAGGGCTGCCGACGGGCGCCGGGAGCGGGGACCGGGCCGCCTGGGGACCGCAGGTGGTGGAGGCTGGAGACCGTGGAGCGGGGGATGTCTGCCAGAGGAGCCGGGGAGCGAAGCAGGGAAGCCGGGGAGCGTGGCAGGTGAGCCGGGGGGCAGAGCAGGGGACCCGGAGAGCGTGACAATAGGTTTCCAAAAGGTTAGAATTCTGAAAAGATTCCCTCCATACTTTTCTGAAGATGGTGCTCTAGTGTATTCAAGCAATGTTCCTGTGCTGATGGAAAATGTAACATTAAGTACAATGTGAGCGAGTGGAGACACGTCATTGTTTCATCCAAAAAGTCTGAAAGCTGTGCTACTGCTCAATGGCAGTAAGTATTCTTCAGTGTGTGTAGGGCATGTGTCGCGGGCAGAGGGGCCACGCACGCTACGCTCGGGTTCGGGGACTTCTGCTGCTGCTGCTGCTCGGTGGCTCGAGCGGAGGGCCAGATCCGGGGACTCGAGCAGCGCTCCTCGCCCACGAGTGAAAAGGGGGTGGTTTGTTTGGGGAGATAGTTAGTGACGTCACCCACAGGTCGTGGTGATAATGGGCACCACCACTGCTGGTGACGGGGATCCCGGGAGCGATGGCAGGGAGCAGCTAGGATGTTGGTTCCCCCTCCGTGGGTAGGGGTTGGTGATCCCGGGGCCCGGTGGCGGTACGGGGAGGCTGGATGGCTGGGGTGTACGTACCGAGGGAGCCCGTTTGCCCGCAGGCGCTGGCCCTTGGATCTCTAGCCTATGGCGGTGGCTTTTTATCCTCACGGTGTGGACGGTTGCCTTCTGTCGGGTCTTGGGTGTTAGGGAACCCCTGGGATTCCGGTCACTCTCGGATTTGACCATTGTCGGCGGCTCCTAGCCTGGTCAGGGTCCAATGGCCCTGCCTTTGTGCTTGGTACAGATCCGCTCACCGGTTCAGTTCCCCTCGGGTCACCGCCCGTCCCCGGTCCTACGGTTCAGCTGACTTGTACCACCTCCTGCAGACGGCCACCACCGTCTGCCGACCTTGCTGACAGTGCCTGGGCTCCTACCCAGACACTAACAGTTTCTGTCCTCTCACTTTCCACTACAAAACTAAACTAACTGCTTTTTCCCGCCTCCAGGCCTGTGAACTCCTCGGTGGGTGGGGCCAACCGCCTGGCTCCGCCCCACCTGGTGTGGACATCAGACCCTGGAGGAGGCAACAAGGATTTTGTGTGACTGATGTAGACTATCCAGGGGAGGGGGTGTGTGTGATTTTGTGTTTGTGACTACCTGGCTAGTCCAGGGCGTCACACATGCTATGCACTTGGAAGAAAGCTGTGAGAATTTAGACTTTATTCTCAAGAAACTTAACTACAAGGAGCATGGATGGTCAATATGTGGTGGTCTAAAAATGTTCTCATTGCTTCTTGGGCAGCAAGGAGGATATATTAAATACCCATGCTGTTCTGCCTCATGGCAGCCTGCTAATAGTCATTCATTGAAATTTCTGTTACAACCCCTAGAGGTCATTGTTATTCTTTTGAATTGCTGAGTTTCCCTTTAAGCTAAATGTATTCTGGGTAAGGAATGCCTCCCTGAGCTGAGAAGAAGCCTGCAGCCATTTTCTCTTTGGATTTGTCAGGAAAGGACATGCCGACTTACCTCTCTGTACATTCACCCCTGCCTAGTGTAATCCGGTGAGCAAAGCAAATTACATGTGTTAGTGATAGAATCCTAGATGGAAGAGTGTAGTAAATGCATTGTACATTGTACTTCTACACCTTTAGTGTCATCCCTGTCTTGTTTGTCTAGATAGGATTTCTATGTATTGCAGATGCAGTGACCTTTCACCTACATTCTCGTAAGAACTGCATCTCATGTACTGTTATGCTATGTTAACTCTGTATTAACACTGTACTGACTGTAATCATTTTCTTGTTATAGTTTTTACCCGTATAAAACAGTATCTTGGATATACCGTATTCTGTCTTCAACTGCATCTTGGATATTCCTATATTCACTGTATATTCCATGTATACTGCAATCAAGTTCACGTTACCAGCTAATAAATCAAGGCTATTGAACTCCACAGTCTGTTTATTTGAAATGTGAACTAGGGTTTAGCTGTATGCTAGAGATTCACAGCATTACGTAAAAGAAGGCAGAACACATGCTTTTTGTGTGAATTGGAAAGCCAGGTTAGGACTCTTCACTGGAGCAAAAAAAATTGGCCAACAAGAACATCTTTGTAACCGGGACTCAAGAACATTGTTGCATAAAGCTTAGTTGATCCCACCTAAAGTTCTCTTGCCACCACTCCACTGTAAGCTTGGACTGATGAAGCTGTTTGTGAAAGCGCTACTGAAAGAAGGAGAGATGTTTAAGTACCTGTGTACCAAGTTTCAGGGACTGTCAGAATCAAGTCTGAAGGAAGGTGTGATGCCCTGACAAAACCAGGTAGTTACAGATAGGCCCCCGCACAACACCTTTCCTCACTTAGGAAACACACAGCCGACCTGAAACCCTAGTCACCTAGGACCCTGAAGCCAGGACCGAAACCAGCGGCCTAGCTAATTAAATGATTGAGGGCAGGATTATAGGTCCTATCCCACCTAAAGTCCCTCAAAGAAGACAACAGCCCACTGATAGGGATAAGGCCACCGCCAGGGCCCTTAGATCCCACGGGCCAGCGCCTGCGGGCACGGCTCCTTAGGCCATATCCAGCCGGGAGCGGACTCCTGAGTTCCAGACCAGGCAGTCCACCATACACAAAAACAAGTGCAGAGTAAAGGACAGCGACCACCAGCCTGGGTGGGGGACCTGAATGCAACCGGCCGGGGCGGCAGGCCACCAGCACCTTTGGTTTACCGAAAGACTCGTGTGATTCATTTACTGTGAGTAACCAAACATCCCCCTGCTTGCTCAGGCGCGCCGGCCCTTGCCATCACCATACCCTGCACAAAGACACTGGGCCCCGGGGCAATCATCCCTACACACGGAGGGGTTAACATCCAGCTGCCACTACATCTCTCCCGGGTATCCCATAACGGCAGCGGTGGTGTCCCACCTCACCACACACCGTTGGTGGCGTCACAAACTTAATACGGCCTAGCCCATACATCTACATTCCTCCTTTTATTCGACATGTCCGCGAGACCCCCGGGTCGAGCCACTCTCTTAGAAGGTCTGGATCCGACCAACGGCGGCTGCTGGCACAGGGGCAGCACAAAAGCATTTTTGTGGGTTCGGATATTCAGAAACCCATGAATGAAGGATGACGTGTTTTAAACAATAATGAAAACTGTTGAAAAAAGGGCTTGGGACTCTTTGAAAGAAGCAATAAATACGTTTCTAGGTAACAACAAAGAATCAAAATTTAAGTCCATCGTGGAGAACATGCTGAAACGTTTCAAAGCCTTGGGTTGTCTAATGAATTTGAAGTTACATTTTTTACATTCCTATTTGGACTACTTGTCTGAAAACCTTGGTGCTGGTGGGAAGAACAAGAAGGTTTTCATCGGAATATCAAGGAGATGGAACGACGATACCAAAGTAAATGAAACGTGAACATGATTGCCGGATGCTTCACAGAGAAGATCCACAGGCCTTCTATAAGAGAAAAGGGGGATCTAGAGAAAAGGAAAAAGTGCAAGAATAAATTTCTAATAAAGTTGCAGAATGACTGTACAATAAATAAATGTATTTTATATATAAAATTGTGAATATTTTTGGTTACAATAAGTATTTTTCTTGTTCATGTCACTTGTATGTAACTTCACACATGGATTGTACAAAATCAATATTTGATGGTTAAAAAAAAATATTTATTTTTTTTTTTAAATCAGGACATTAGAAAACATAATAATCAGTCACTGGATTTGAAGTTTCATAAACCAAAATTTTACATAGCTGTGTAATTTGTCGGGCACCCACCGACAATAGAATAGCGCCAGATTTAGGAAGCTGGCTGAGGTCTGCAAAGTCTGTAGCCAGGTGACAAAATTGTCCAACCTGGGTTTCTTCCTTAAGTAGTCTCTGGTATGATGATATGGTATAATCCTGGCAGCCGGAGTCGAAATCCCTAGATTGCGGTTATGATCTCCAATCGGAATTGGAGCCCCTAGATTGAAGCCATGTAGCCAAGTGATCCTCTAGTTGAAGCCAAAGTCCCTAGACCGAGTCCACAAGGCATCCTGGTTCTGATCCCCTAGCCAGCTCCTAAGAGCTTAGACTAGATCATGCAACATCCATCAACAACCTGGTGACTCCAAGAAGTCCCCTTTTATAGCCATAACCTTCCCTTAGGATATACTGTGCCCTTATCAGATTGGTTGTACAAGGTTGCTTCTCTTATTGGATGAATTTCAAGCTGCATGGATAATGTTCATTTAAATGATGTGGATAGAAAGACTGAAGATATCTACATGTAGTCTGAAATCCATCATGAATCAATACTATTTTACACAGTCATAAGCAGCCCATGGGCATTCACCTGCATTCAAACCAATAACAGCTCATAGACCAGACAATCCATCTACCACTGGACCAAAGACAGGAAGTTAAATCCACTGCCTGCGGTAACCAACTTAATCCTATAGGCTACTCACACAACAAACCCAACAGAAAGGAAAAAAACATGGCTTCGATTATCCATCCAATGAAAACGCATAACCATTGTGAGCCATTGGACAATGCAATTGGACACTTGGTGACATGGTGCACGGCCCAATGAATCAAGTCTTTACTTCATATTCACGGTTTAAGCCCTTGGGTTCTAATGTGCCCAGAGTACATATCCAGAAAGATTCTCTTTCTTTGAGCTAAACACAAGTCAACAATACATTGTAAGCAGATTCTATTACCAGTCCCACACCATTTTGTGACGCATAATCACACAGTGATCCAATTAAGATTCCAAGTCATCGGACATGTCCAAGCCATACGCAGAGGAGGCAATAGAATTAGGAAGCTCAAAGAAAGGGAATCTTTCTGGATATATACTCTGGGCACATTGGAACCCAAAGGCTTAAACCATGAATATGAAGTACAGACTTGATTCATTGGGCCATGCATGGACATAATGGACATAATTCTAATAGGCAGGACAGGTAATAAGGAGCACAAGTTATATGCTAAAATGTGTTGTGTGACAAGACAGACACAGGAAAGGACATGATAACAGGTGTAGGGACCAACAAGGTGAGACAAGGGGTATCAGGATAGGGTCAAGTAGGTATGAATGTAGTAATGGGGCAGGCATAGAGAATTGTATGTGAATGTGAATTACAATAAATCACTAAGGAAAGGAATATGTGAGTGTGTGCCTAATGTAAACTAATATTGTACTGGCAAAATTATAGATGGAAAGGGAGAAGGGGAGGGGGGAGAGAGGAGGCTGTAATTGACTACAAGGGTATGAGTTATGAGTGATCATAGGGATAGTGTTACATAAGTGGAAATACCTATGGAGGACCGGATGTGTAAGCGCATACCTTATACAAACCTATAGAGTGCTGATGGGTGAGAGTGTGATGTTAGATATAAGACATCCTATAGTGAATAGTGAGCCGTAATCAAGTGCAACAGGGATATTTCACGTGACTATGGGAACCTGGAAGGTAAAGAAAGGGGAGAAAAAACTGTTAGACAAGGTAATCAGACATAATGTAACCAGTTGATCAGACATGATCACCTGGTTTGAGACCCCCTGCCTTACACTATATAGATATCATGTTCATTCCCCATCTATCTTGCTCAGGAGAGCATCTCCCTCCCCCGGCACCAAGAGCAGCTCATACTGAATTGTTACATTGACTAGTAACACTGCACACAGAAATGCACCTTAATATTCCACTGTTAACCCTTTCCTCCCAGCAGTAACACACAACTCCTCACCTTGATATCATGGTGATTTATGGTCAGAATGACTTCAATGCGATCAGTGATTTCTATTCTAGCTCTGCTCACATAGATTTTATATCCACACTCAACTATAGGCCGTTCTTCATATTTTGGGGGCTTTTAGTCAGATATACTAGTTTGTGCCTGTATAGTATTGGTGTAGATGGGAGTGTAGGGCATGGGTTACATGGCACTGTGGTGGAATACTGATGGGAGGTATTGGTGCTGTGTTTGATGCTTCTACTGGGTATTTTCCTACAAATACTGGAACAGCTCACTGCTTAGAATGATCCTTCCCAGCTCTATAATATATTATATATACCCCACAATGCAGGCTCACACACACATTTGTCTCAAGTGTGTTGTAGGGACACAGATACAGTCTTGGTCATGTGACTAAAGGCTACTTTACACACTGCGATATCGGTCCCGATATCGCTAGTGTGGGTACCCGCCCCCATCTGTTGCGCGACACGGGCAAATCGCTGCCCATGCCGCACAAACACCGACCAGACCCGTCACACATACTTACCTGCCCGGCGACGTCGCTGTGTCCGGCGAACCGCCTCCTTTCTAAGGGGGCGGTCCGTGCGGCGTCACAGCGACGTCACTGAGCGACCGCCCAATAGCAGCGGAGGGGCGGAGATGAGTGGCCGGAACATCCCGCCCACCTCCTTCCTTCCTCATAGCGGCTGGGAGGCAGGTAAGGAGAGGTTCCTAGTTTCTGCGGTGTCACACGGAGCGATGTGTGCTACCGCAGGAGTGACGAACTACATCGTTACTGCTGCAGTAACGATAATCGAGAATGGAGACCCATGTCACCGATGAGCGATTTTGCACGTTTTTGCAACGATGCAAAATCGCTCATCGGTATCACACGCAGCAACATCGCTAATGCGGCCGGATGTGCGTCACAAATTCCGTGACCCCAACGACTCCGCATTAGCGATGTCGCAGCGTGTAAAGCCCCCTTTAGTGGGAGTGGTGTACAGGGTCTTAGCAGTAAAGAGTATTCCATATTTCTGCCAGATACCCACAGAGATATTGAAATCTGAAAAAAGAGACTTCTGCTCATTGAAGGTAAGAACTGCTCACATAGCGTTCAACTCCACAGCAAACGAGTGCTCTAGCACTGGCATCTCAGCAGGGATATTCCCCTACTACACATGTGTGTCTAGGTCACTGTGACAGTTTACAGGACATAACTCAGGGCACCTAGACAGAAGGCAGAGGGACTACTTTCTATTTCTGGTGTAGAGCTTAGTACAATATATATATATTTATACTATTACATGGGACACATGTACCTTGTATTACCATTATTCGCTGTATATGAACCCCTTTTCTCCGGGCATTATTTGTCTATAGCATTTTTCACGAACCTGAGGCAACTGAGAACCCTTCAGTGAAGGAATTCCACTAACCCTCACAATACCTACCAGGGGCCTCCCTGCAGTAACTCAGGTAGTTGTACCCATTCTCTTTCCGCATTCTATGTGTTCTTCTTCTTTCTTCTTTTTTTTCTTTTTTCTTCTTTTTATTTCTATCATGTAGTTCAGGGGTTTATAGATATATGTCCTGCATCTCATATTTCCTTTAGTGGTGCTTCTTACCCATTCTCATATCATTTACCCTAGTATTTCATGATCCTGAGGCGACTGAGAACCCTTTAATAAAGGAATCCTTTTTCACCTGAATTGTCAAGTGATACTTACCAGTGACTATCACGTAATGTTACAGGTAGTTCCATTTTCTTCCTCTTCTTTCTCTCCTTTCTTCTTTGTCACACGGTCCATTGTGTTATAGCCCACGTGTCATGATAACACTTGTACCATCTTTTCATTTAGATTCCACCTACAATTATTTACCGATTCCAGTTCTGGAATAGGCTTTCATCATCTACTCACTAGAATTCTCAAGTTCATAAGGTACTGAGACATATACATGTTCACACCATTATAAAGAACAAAGTATAAACATTGAGGTTTTTCTCACACCCATGTTCCTGTGTTCTTTGATATGATATGTGTTCATTTCCTTCACTATATAGGATTGCAAGTTTTCCATTTGTACCTTAATGGCAATGACGCTATACAATTGAACACATATCATCCTGTTATCCATATAGGTGTGTATTTACCTGCTTGACTATTTTTGGTTGTTTGATCCAGAATGTTTCTCCAGATAGGTCATGTGGAAATTTTCTTTCCTCAGTACAAATGTTTTCACTATGGCTTTGGAAAATTTTTTTGTATGTGCATCATGGTCATTTGACCCATTGTACTCTCAAGTAGCAATATATTGTACTGTTATGTTGTACTATGTACTAATTACGTGTTTATATGGTTTTGTAACCCTTTATGATCTTAGATAACTTTATCCTTGATAAAGACCTAAAAACAAGTTCAAAACGTTGGATGAATTATCCTTTTGCACAAATAAAGAATTTTCAGCATTCTAAGAGTTCTTTTCTTACGTTATTGATCACTATAGTGTGCCAGAGCTATTTCTATTGAATTAACTCTTATTTTTTCTGAGCACCTGCTATATACACAGTGAGCCAGACATATTCAATTTTCATTCAGAAGGCAGAGGGAAGCCTTAGCAGCTGAGCCTATATCTTGGCTTGTGAGCATTAGAACAGGCCGGCGATTACAGGGTAACATGAAAAATGTCCAGCTTGCATTATGACTAGAACATGACAATATCCTTTTAAGTACTAACCTATGATGCGTTCCTAAGCAGTTGATGTTATATGTTCTACATTTCATTTTCTGCATACTTTACAAGTAGTAGAATTTGCTTTGATATAGGCAACTGGATTTTCACAATGAAAAGGCAAAGGATAACGCCCGAAAAAGACGCCATACATTATGTCAGTGCCATCACTGACAAACCTGGATTGACCATGAAATACATCAATCCCCTTAAAGGTGAGTTAAAACAAGTTTTAACTAAATTGCCTTAATATTGTCATGCATTAGAATGACTGTCTTAGGTAATGATAAATATTTTCTACAGGAAGAGGAGTGTTTGCTGAAACTGAAATCGAAAAAGGGAGTTTTGTTGCAGAATATCGAGGTGAGCTCACGTATGCACTTACGATGGTAGACAACTACTCGAGATTTATGGTTGTGGTACAAGTCAAAGATCTAATGGCCCATACTGCAGCGAAGGTCTTCCAAGCACACTTATGCAGACCTCATGGCTACTCAGAGAGAGTCCTCACAGATCAAGGCACTGCCTTTGAAGCGGAAATCTTCAAGGACTTCTGCAGCTTTTACCGATGCAGGAAGATGCGTACTACACCCTACCATGCTCAAACCAATGGTTATCAACCTGCTCAGGACTTTACCCCATATTCCAGATGTGGCCTTACAAGTGATTTATAGAGGGGTAACAATACGTTGGGATCATCGGATCTAATCTCCCTTTTTATACACCCTAAAATCTTGTTTGCGTTAGAATAAACAATAACATCATAAAGGTATAGCAGTACCGTTTCAAAGTTTCGGTGTCCCAAGCAGCATTCCATCAGCCTCTGGAAGGTTCCTGGCAAATTGCACAGCTCGAAGGGCATGCTTTTGAACTCGCAGAGACCCATCGGGGTGGCAAAGGCGGTCTTCTTCCGGTCTGCCTCAGCAACGGACACTTGCCAATAGTGACTAGTGAGATCAAGGGTAGAAAAATAATTTGCAGTTGTCAATGCAGCTAGCTATTCCTCAATACAGGGGAGTGGTGCTGTCCTTCTTCTTTAACAGGACCAACGGAGCTGCCCAGAGGCTACAACTGTCACGGATAACCCCAGCCTCCTTCATGTTGCTCAACATGTCCTTGGTACACTGGTAATGTGCAGGTAGATTTGGCTTATATCTCTCTTTGATGGGTGGGTGTGCACTTGTGGGGATGTAGTGTTTGACCCCTTTTATTTTTCAAAAGTCTAGCGGATGTTTGCTGAAGACTTGCTCGTATTCTTGCACTAGCCTGTAGACCCCCTTCTTGTGATGTGAAGGTGTGGAGTCAGTGCCTACGTGTAATTCCTTACACCACTCCTCTGGCTGACTTGGTGAGCTGTCACTGAATGGGTGGGCTGAAGCAATGGTGGATGCTGCTGTTTGGATAGCATGTGTATCTACTGAGAACAGCTTATCAATGGTGGCAAATCGGAGCAGCTTAATCTTTTGCTCTCCGCAGTTCAACACTCTCATGGGCACTCTTCCCTTCCATATTAATGAATAAAACTATGATGTAAATAGCATATAGATACCCCACAAATGCAGATAAAAGTAGGTTATGGGAAAAGGGGGAAGAGAGAAACAGGAAAATAGTGGAATAAAGTATAACTTCCAGGTGGGAGAGGAAATGGCAGCACAGCCAGTGGAGGTGAAGCAAGGGGAGCCTGCAACTAAAGAGTTGAGAGCGTTATCACATGGTGACTGAGCCTGATTGTAACGGGAGCATAGAGGTGCCGATCCTGTCTTACCTGCGTTGGTGTAGAAGTGGGTGTCCTGTGGTGGAGTCAGCTATGTGCAGTGGTGGCCGTGGGTTCTTTTATGTGCGACCGTAGTAATAGCTGTGCCCACTTCCTGTATGGGAGTGGAATGCAGTGAGGCTAATGGAACGCACGCCTGCGCATTTGTGTTTAACGTCGCGCATGTGCAGAACGGAGAAAAGGCTGCGCTCACTTCCTAATGAAAGGGAGTGAGACGCAGCTGGGAAGGGAAGGGAAAAGATTAGGGTTTGGGGATGATGAAAGGGCTTTCTACGGGCAAGGATGGCAAAGGGTGGCAGTGACGGAAAGTCAGGCAGATGGTCCTGTCCTGTCCTGTCCGTCCGTCTTTTTGTATCATGAATTGGAAAGACTGCAAGGGGGAGGGGAGGTGCTTGTGCCCAAAAGGAGGAGTTATTCAGATTCATTGCAGTGGGCGGCGGCTGCAAAAAGTACCATTCTCCTTGTTTTTGCTCTGCAAAACAGCCTTTTCAAGGGTTTGGCTTGGGTGACAAAATGTCTTCTGTAGGCGTGGGTTTGTCTCCCTCTCCCTAAGATGTGTCCGGTATAGGCCAGGGTGCCACTCAAGGCCGTAACCAATTCGGGTTATAGCTTCTCGGCCTTTTGGCTAAGATCAAGTGTAGTTTCGGAGGACGCTACCTTGGTCGGTACTGGAAGGTGCCTGGGATTGCACGTCTGCCGGCCTTGAGGGAGTGTGTGCGCCTTCTGGTGACACATAGCCCTCTTGTGCCTGGACGGTTCCCAGGCAACGGGAGGCGATCACCTTTGTTATTTTGAAGTCCTACTGATAAACAGAAAAAAAAAAAATTAAATCTGTTCTTATCAGTTTAATATCTGATACGTCCCCTCTCTAGGGACCATATATTAAATGGATTTTTAGAACAAGGAGATGGAAAAAATCTTGCTCTGTCCACTCCACGCATTGACCTGGTATTGCAGTACCTCCAGGACCGGTGCACCCCTTCTTAACCGAGTTTCCAAAAGCAGAACTCAATTCACCTGATTCAAATGAGCCTCATTAGTGAATTGAAAGAAAGCAAAAACTTTATATGCACCTCAATTTGGCCAATTCACTTTTCACACTTTCACCCTTTTTTTTTATCTTTCACACCTTTTACTTGCTTTATTGATGCAAAAGCTGTGCCAAATAGCAAACTCATCTCCACTCAACTTGACCAACTCTGCTATGTCCCGTGCAGTATCTTATTCTCAGTCTTATCTAGATCATTTGCAATTGAATAGAATAGATCCCTTTTGGACACATTGGATTCAGCTGCTGCAGTGACTGCAGGTGTTAGAAGATGCAGACTTGGCATCAGGTGCTGTCTATCAGATTCCACTCCAATTAAAGCTTCCATTGTTTTTCGGTGTTTTCTTTGAGCAATGTCTTTAGTGATCTGTTGGCTCCCTCTCCTGGAGGAAGAGTTTGCTTGCTCTTGGACTTTCAAAAAGAGAGGTCATGATAGACATTTAGCTTCTGAGCCCAATTGGGGACAGTCATGGGTGATGAATGTTTTGCAACCTGCTGCGAAGCCTGATACCGCAATATAAGGAACGTCAAATACTAAGAATGGGCGGCCTATGAAAGAATTAGTACTTTCATTAAGCATACTTAAACGGCTAATTGGGAATAGACAAACTGTAAAAAGCCCTCTGAGAAAGCCCCTCTCTATCCTTTGTCAGTAAGCTTTTCTGTAGTCTGCCTGTTGATGTATTTTCCGTTTGAACAGTGCACAACATGAAGTGACGGAACACTGGCTTGTCACAATGTCCCCCGCTGACATCACAATAGCGCTGCTGCCTAGAAAGCCAGCTGCGCAGCAGAAGTTGCTCTTTGGGTGGGATGGTGGGCTAATGTATCTATTCCTGCTTGGTGAGAGTTTGACATGATCTAGAGCAACGAGTTCCAGCGGCTAGCGGTTGATTATTGGCTGTAATGGGGCTTTCTGGCTGGTGCTAGCCTTTCTTCTTAGCACACAGGAACCACAATCCCTACACCATGCTTCGATGGATTCTCTCATCCCAGCCCAGTAAAACTACATATTTCACACAGTTATAGGCAGCCCATGGGCATTCACCTGGATTAAAACCCATAACAGCTCATAGACCAAACAATCAATCTACCACTGGACCAAAGACAGGAAGCTAAATCCACTGCCTGCGGTAACTAACTTAATCCTATAGGCTACTCACACAACAAACCCAAGAGAAAGGAAAAAAACATGGCTTCGATTATCCATCCAATGAAAACGCATAACCATTGTGAGCCATTGGACAATGCAATTGCACACATGGTGACATGGTGCACGGCCCAATGAATCAAGTCTGTACTTCATATTCACGGTTTAAGCCCTTGGGTTTTAATGTGTCCAGAGTACATATCCAGAAAGATTCCCTTTTTTTGTGCTAAGCACAAGTCAACAATACATTGTAAGCAGATTCTATTACCAGTCCCACACCATTTTGTGACGCATAATCACACAGTGGCCCAATTAAGATTCCAAGTCATCGAACATGTCCCAGCCATACGCAGAGGAGGCAATAGAATTAGGAAGCTCAAAGAAAGGGAATCTTTCTGGATATATACTCTGGGCACGTTGGAACCCAAGGGCTTAAACCATGAATATGAAGAACCGACTTGATTCATTGGGCCGTGCACATTTTTTCTAACGCCCGGTTCTTTTTCGTGTTCACACTATATATGGTTCCACTATGTATGGAGTTCCATTCTTCCTTGTTTTTTATTTGTCATGTTTGTCATGTCTGATCAACTGGTTACATTATGTCTGATTACCTTGTCTAACAGTTTTTTCTCCCCTTTCTTTACCTTCCATGTTCCCATAGTCACGTGAAATATCCCTGTTGCACTTGATTACGGCTCACTATTCACTATAGGATGTCTTATATCTAACATCACACTCTCACCCATCAGCACTCTATAGGTTTGTATAAGGTATGCGCTTACACATCCGGTCCTCCATAGGTATTTCCACTTATGTAACACTATCCCTATGATCACTCATAACTCATACCCTTGTAGTCAATTACAGCCTCCTCTCTCCCCCCCTCCCCTTCTCCCTTTCCATCTATAATTTTGCCATATATACTAGCAAACACTCAGTGTACCTAGTGGCATCCTATTCGTGGCTATTGGACCTTGCTATAGTCCCACTAGTGCCAAGACATTTGCAGAGCGCATCTGCCTGCGTTGCACACTCCAACTAATTATAAGTAAGCCATTATACTAGCAAACACTCAGTGTACCTAGTGGCATCCTATTCGTGGCTATTGGACCTTGCTATAGTCCCACTAGTGCAAAGACATTTGCAGAGCACGTCTGCCTGCATTGCACACTCCAACTTTTTTAAACTAAGCAATTTTACTAGCAAACACTCAGTGTACCTAGTGGCATCCTATACGTGGCTATTGGACTTTGCTATAGTCCCACTAGTGCCAAGACATTTGCAGAGCGCATCTGCCTGCGTTGCACACTCCAACTAATTTTAACTTAGCCATTATACTAGCAAACACTCAGTGTACCTAGTGGCATCCTATACGTGGCTATTGGACTTTGCTATAGTCCCACTAGTGCCAAGACATTTGCAGAGCGCATCTGCCTGCGTTGCACACTCCAACTAATTATAAGTAAGCCATTATACTAGCAAACACTCAGTGTACCTAGTGGCATCCTATACGTGGCTATTGGACCTTGCTATAGTCCCACTAGTGCCAAGACATTTGCAGAGCGCATCTGCCTGCGTTGCACACTCCAACTAATTATAAGTAAGCCATTATACTAGCAAACACTCAGTGTACCTAGTGGCATCCTATACGTGGCTATTGGACTTTGCTATAGTCCCACTAGTGCCAAGACATTTGCAGAGCGCATCTGCCTGCGTTGCACACTCCAACTAATTATAAGTAAGCCATTATACTAGCAAACACTCAGTGTACCTAGTGGCATCCTATACGTGGCTATTGGACCTTGCTATAGTCCCACTAGTGCCAAGACATTTGCAGAGCGCATCTGCCTGCGTTGCACACTCCAACTAATTATAAGTAAGCCATTATACTAGCAAATACTCAGTGTACCTAGTGGCATCCTATCTGTGGCTATTGGACTTTGCTATAGTCCCACTAGTGCCAAGACATTTGCAGAGCGCATCTGCCTGCGTTGCACACTCCAACTAATTATAAGTAAGCCATTATACTAGCAAACACTCAGTGTACCTAGTGGCATCCTATACGTGGCTATTGGACTTTGCTATAGTCCCACTAGTGCCAAGACATTTGCAGAGCGCATCTGCCTGCGTTGCACACTCCAACTAATTATAAGTAAGCCATTATACTAGCAAACACTCAGTGTACCTAGTGGCATCCTATACGTGGCTATTGGACTTTGCTATAGTCCCACTAGTGCCAAGACATTTGCAGAGCGCATCTGCCTGCGTTGCACACTCCAACTAATTTTAACTTAGCCATTATACTAGCAAACACTCAGTGTACCTAGTGGCATCCTATACGTGGCTATTGGACTTTGCTATAGTCCCACTAGTGCCAAGACATTTGCAGAGCGCATCTGCCTGCGTTGCACACTCCAACTAATTATAAGTAAGCCATTATACTAGCAAACACTCAGTGTACCTAGTGGCATCCTATACGTGGCTATTGGACTTTGCTATAGTCCCACTAGTGCCAAGACATTTGCAGAGCGCATCTGCCTGCGTTGCACACTCCAACTAATTTTAACTTAGCCATTATACTAGCAAACACTCAGTGTACCTAGTGGCATCCTATACGTGGCTATTGGACTTTGCTATAGTCCCACTAGTGCCAAGACATTTGCAGAGCGCATCTGCCTGCGTTGCACACTCCAACTCATTATAACTAAGTTGCATTGTCAGGGATATTTATTCTTTATTATTCTGCTGTTAATAAAGCTAGACCACCACTGCAATCTTCACCACCTCTCAATTTTTACTACCACATTTTCAGTCCACAATCTTGTCGCAATCAACATGAGTGGCAAAATGACAGATGCTGGTGGAAAGGGGAAGAGGCGTGGTGGAAAAGGCAAAAAAGGTTTTGTCTGTGGGGAAAGTGGCAAAGCTCCATTATCATCTGCTGAAGATAGACCATCTACCAGCAAAAGTAAGATGTCTACTACTTACCGTGGACAATCCGATGTGCTCCCTTTTTTACGGACACGAACAACAGGAAGAAAGGTAGATGATGGGCAAAAAAGGAAAATGCTTGAATGGATCTCAAGTGGTCCAACAAGTGCCCTCTCAGCCACTTCAAGTACCGCATCCAAAAAACACCAGTCCTCTGAGTTGTCATCCCAATCACACTTGATTTCTCCCAGCTCTGAAGTCTCCATCAGCCCTGCACAGTATGGTGGAACTGAGATGGCTGAGTCTGCAGAGCTGTTCAGTCACACTATAGCCTGGGAATCAGAGGTCTGCTCCCAAGCTACAGTGAGTACAGAACAGGAAATGGTCTGCAGTGATGCCCAGAACCTTTGTGACTCTGATTCAGGCCGTGAGGACCAAGTTTCTGAGCATAATGTTGACCCTTTGTCACAAACTGTAACACCTGTGGTTATAGACAATGAGGAACATACTGATGAAGATGAGACGCAGATACCCGATTGGGATGACAACTTAAATATTCGGTCAGGGCAAGAAGAGGCTCGGTCTGAGGGGGAGGGGAGTGAAAACACAACAATTGATGATGAAGTTCTAGATCCCACCTACTGTCAACCCCCAGTCAGGCACTCGAGGAGGTCAACAGAGGCGGTGGAGGAGGATGCAACCGACGACGAAGTTACCTTGCGCCTTCCTGGACAGAGTCGGAGCACTGGTAGCACGTCTACAACTGCATCCTCAGCCACCACTCTGCCTATGAGCATTATTCGGGGTGGATCAACAGGTCGCATGGCCTCTAAGCCTTGCCTAGCCTGGTCCTTTTTTGACATAGAAAAAGATCGCCCAAATCATGTGATATGTAAAATTTGTCATGATTCTCTTAGTAGAGGTCAAAACCTCAGCAGTTTGACAACTTCTTCCATGAATCGTCACATGAATAAATATCATAGGTCCCGGTGGGAAGCTCACTGTGCTGCAATGCTGCAAGAGCGAACCATCCACCGCCCGCCCCTTCCAGTGCATCCGCGCGCTCTTCATCTTCTAGGACTGTGGGGACAGCTGTCACACCTGTTTTTCCACGCCAAACTTCCACCACTGTAACCGCAACAGGCAGTTTGCTTGTAAGGTCGTCAGTTGGTTTGGAAGGGGAAACAAGTGAGTGTGTACAGCTCTCTCAGACATCGATAGCACCAACGTTGGATGAAGGCAACATCATGTCTCCGCCTGCACTTTCCTCACAAACCTGCATTTTTCCAGGGACACCCTACTCAACACCGTCTACACACAGCAGCCAGATCTCTGTCCCTCAGATGTGGTCAAATAAAAGGCCACTTCCTCCGACCCATGACAAAGCTAAGAGGTTGACTCTATCCCTCTGTAAGCTGTTGGCTACCGAAATGCTGCCTTTCCGCCTAGTGGACACACAGGATTTTAGAGACCTTATGTCTGTCGCTGTGCCCCAGTACCAGATGCCTAGTCGCCACTACTTCTCTAAGAAAGGTGTGCCCGTGCTACACCAGCATGTCGCACACAACATCACCGCTTCCTTGAGAAACTCTGTGTGTGAACGGGTGCATTTCACCACCGATACTTGGACCAGTAAGCATGGACAGGGACGTTACATGTCGCTGACTGGGCACTGGGTAACTATGGTGATAGATGGTGAAGGGTCTGCTGCACAAGTCTTGCCGTCCCCACGACTTGTGTGTCAATCCTCTGTCTGTCCAAGTTCCGCCACAGCTTCTGCATCCTCCACCTCATCTGGGTCCTCCACCTCCGCCCCAAGCCTGCCTGGTCAGGCCACCAGCGTTCTCACTGCGCAGAAGGAATCACGCACGCCTCATTACTATGCTGGCAGCAGAGCGTAACGGCATCAGGCGGTCTTTAGCTTGACATGTCTTGGGAATAAGAGTCACACAGCTGAGGAGTTGTGGTCAGCTCTGCGGTCCGAGTTTAATAAATGGTTGTCTCCACTCAACCTGCAGCCTGGTAAGGCCGTGTGCGACAATGCTGCAAACCTGGGTGCGGCACTTCGCCTGGGCATTGTGACACACGTACCTTGTATGGCTCACGTGTTGAACCTTGTCGTCCAGCAATTTTTAACACACTATCCCGGCCTAGATGGCCTTCTGAACAGGGCACGAAAACTGTCAGCTCACTTCCGCCGTTCAAGCGCCGCAGCAGAGCGACTTGCATCGCTCCAGAAGTCTTTCGGCCTGCCGGTTCATCGCCTGAAATGCGATGTGGCGACACGCTGGAATTCAACTCTCCACATGTTACAGCGACTGTGGCAGCACCGCAGAGCCCTGGTGCAATACGTCATGACGTATAGCCTGGGCCAACGAGATGCAGAGGTGGGGCAGATCACCCTGATGGAGTGGTCTCAGATCAAGGACCTATGCACCCTTCTGCACAGTTTCGACATGGCGACGAATATGTTTAGCTCTGACAATGCCATTATCAGCATGACGATTCCAGTCATTTACATGCTGGAGCACACGCTAAACACTATTCGGAGTCAGGGGGTGGGACAACATGAAGGGGAGGAACTACAGGAGGATTCATATGCGCAAGGGACAACAACATCACCAAGGTCCAGACGTTCATCATCACCAACGCAGCAGGCATGGGACCATGGGGAACAGGGATCGACAAGGGCGCATAGTAGCAGGCGAAATGTTGAGCAAGGTGCAGGAGAACATGAAGAAATGGAGGACGAACTGTCCATGGACATGGAAGACTCAGCGGATGAGGGAGACCTTGGTCAAATTTCAGTTGAAAGAGGTTGGGGGGAGATGTCAGAGGAAGAAAGAACGGGTAGCACCTCTATGCCACAAACACAGCGTGGACTTGGTCCGCATGGCTGCGCAAGACACATGAGTGCCTTTTTGTTGCACTACCTCCAACATGACAGTCGTATTGTCAAAATTAGAAGTGATGATTAGTGATGAGCGAGCATGCTTGTCACTACTCGGTACTCGCACGAGTATCACTGTACTCGGGCTGCTCGGCGGGGACCGAGTAATCTCGCGATACTCGTGCTTTACTCGTGGTCTTCATTTCTGCATGTTGGCGCTCTTTTGAGAGCCAGCCCTCATGCAGGGATTGGCTGGCAGACCACTGCAATGCCACAGCCCTGTTAGTTGTGGAATTGCAGTGATTGGCCGGCCTGCACAGCGTCACCGAGCCTTTATATAGGCCGGCGCGCTGTGCTCTGCTCACAGCTATTCTGACAGTGAGTGTAGGGAGAGTGTCGCTGATTCAGGGAAAGCTTTGCGGCCCTTTATAGCTTTTTCAGTTGCAGGGCTGCAAACAGTGTGACCAAAAGTCCTTCTCAGGACTATTCTAGTTGTATACAGGCAGGCAGGGTATAGCCAGGTCGGCGTACAGTAGCAGAGTCCTTCTCAGGACTATTGTTGCTATATACAGGCAGGGTATAGCCAGGTCTGAATACAGGCTAGTGACCAAAAGAGTCCTTGTCAGGACTATTGTAGCAGTATACAGGCAGGCAGGCAGGCAGGGTAGTGGTGACCGTATACCAGCCTTCATATCTGGGGCTGGTGTACACAGTGTAAAACAGTCCAGATAGTGTCTGACTTGTCTGTACTGTAATTGTCGCTCCCCAAAAAAACCTGTTAGGTTATTATTGCGTCCGTGCTTGGTTTTTAAAACCGCACGTGTGTGCCTGTTGGTGGCAGCGTACAGGTGCACTGGTGTGCGTTTTTACCAAACTATTATATAACGCACAAGTGTAGTGTATAATACACGTCAGTCAGCAGTGGCTGATAGTGTCAGAGTTCTTAATTTTTGCTCCTAAAACCTGTGTTAGGTTATTATTGCGTCCGTGCTTGGTTTTTAAAACCGCACGTGTGTGCCTGTTGGTGGCAGCGTACAGGTGCACTGGTGTGCGTTTTTACCAAACTATTATATAACGCACAAGTGTAGTGTATAATACACGTCAGTCAGCAGTGGCTGATAGTGTCAGAGTTCTTAATTTTTGCTCCTAAAACCTGTGTTAGGTTATTATTGCGTCCGTGCTTGGTTTTTAAAACCGCACGTGTGTGCCTGTTGGTGGCAGCGTACAGGTGCACTGGTGTGCGTTTTTACCAAACTATTATATAACGCACAAGTGTAGTGTATAATACACGTCAGTCAGCAGTGGCTGATAGTGTCAGAGTTCTTAATTTTTGCTCCTAAAACCTGTGTTAGGTTATTATTGCGTCCGTGCTTGGTTTTTAAAACCGCACGTGTGTGCCTGTTGGTGGCAGCGTACAGGTGCACTGGTGTGCGTTTTTACCAAACTATTATATAACGCACAAGTGTAGTGTATAATACACGTCAGTCAGCAGTGGCTGATAGTGTCAGAGTTCTTAATTTTTGCTCCTAAAACCTGTGTTAGGTTATTATTGCGTCCGTGCTTGGTTTTTAAAACCGCACGTGTGTGCCTGTTGGTGGCAGCGTACAGGTGCACTGGTGTGCGTTTTTACCAAACTATTATATAACGCACAAGTGTAGTGTATAATACACGTCAGTCAGCAGTGGCTGATAGTGTCAGAGTTCTTAATTTTTGCTCCTAAAACCTGTGTTAGGTTCTTAGTGCGTCCGTGCTTGCATTTAAAAACCGCACGTGTGTGCCTGTCGGTGGCAGCGTACAGGTGCACTTGTGTGCAATTTCCAGAAACTTTGATATAACGCACAAGTAGTGAATATACACGTCAGCAGTGCACAGCATTGCAAAATGCGCAAGGGCATTGGCAAGGAACAAGGAAGTGGACGTGATGGTGGTGCAGGCAGAGGCCGAGGTCGTGGGCAAGCTCTAATTTCGCCACAACAAAGGGCCACATCTAGTCGCTCGCACGTCCTGTCCCAAATTCTTGGGGACCGCAGCAGTACACCGCTCTTGAACCAAGACCAGTGTCAACAGGTTGTTAGTTGGATAGCGGATAATGCTTCCAGTCAGATTGGCACCACCACAAACACTCTGTCTTCCACACGGTCAAGTGTCAGTAGCCGTGATACTGCACCGCACATTTCTGAACCTGATCCTCCTTCCTACCACCAGGCTGAGTACACGTCCTCCTCGGACATTAATGATCCCACACTTGGACACTCGGAAGAGCTGTTCACGTTTCCATTCACACATTCTGGCCTCTCGCCAGCTCATATTGAAGTGGGTCATGAGGAGATCGTCTGTACAGATGGCCAAATATTTGAGCAGCCACGTTCTCACGAAGTTGGCAACGTGTCTCAACAAGTGGTGGACGATGATGAGACACAATTGTCAGCAAGTCAGGAGGAGGAGCAGGGTGCGGAAGAGGAAGACGACGTGGTGGATGATCCAGTAACTGACCCAACCTGGCAGGAGGATATGCAGAGCGAGGACAGCAGTGCACAGGGGGAGGGAGGCGTAGCATCACAACAGGCAGTAAGAAGCAGGGTGGTGGCCCCAGGCAGAAGTCAGGCAACCGTTCCCCGGAACAACACGACGACACAAGGTGCCTGTACAAATGTTAGGTCTTCACGAGTCTGGCAGTTTTTTAAGTTGGATCCAGATGATTCAAAAAAGGCCATTTGCAACACCTGCCGTGCCAGCATCAGCAGGGGTACCAAAACTAGCAGCCTGACCACCACCAGCATGATCAGGCACATGTCAGCCAAGCACCCGACTTTGTGGGAAGTACAACAGAGTCGAGGAGCAGTGCTTGCTGATGTCACTGCTACGTCTTCGCTGGTTGTGCATGCGAGCCAATCCTCTGTCCATGCTGCCTGCGAACAAGCCTCCTCCACTCCTGCACCTGCAGTTGCCTACGCAGAAAGAACACCATCATCAAGCACGTCCTTGTCCCAGCGCAGCGTTCAGTTATCCATTCAGCAAACCTTTGAACGCAGGCGCAAATACACTGCCAACACCCCACATGCCACAGTTCTAAATGCTAACATTTCGCGACTGCTTGCGCTGGAAATGTTGCCTTTTAGGCTGGTGGAGACAGAAGCATTCCGTGACCTGATGGCGGCAGCTGTCCCACGTTACTCGGTCCCCAGCCGCCACTATTTCTCCCGGTGTGCCGTCCCCGCGTTGCATAACCACGTGTCACAAAACATCACACGTGCCCTGAACAACGCTGTTTCACCCAAGGTCCACCTAACCACAGACACGTGGACAAGTGCTTGTGGGCAAGGCCGCTACATCTCGTTGACGGCACACTGGGTTAATATTGTGGAAGCTGGGACCCAGTCTGAGCGAGGGACGGAACACGTCCTTCCCACACCAAGGTTTGCAGGCCCTACCTCAGTCAGTGTTTCACCCACACTCTACAGCTCCGGAATGTCATGCTCTTCAGCCTCCTCCTCCTCCTGCGCATCCTCATCCACTGTGCCCTCCACACCAGTCACAAGCTGGAAGCACTGCAGCACTGCCTCGGCGAAGCGGCAACAGGCTGTGCTGAAGCTAATCTGCATAGGTGACAAACCCCACAATGCAGAAGAGCTGTGGACAGCTCTGAAACAGCAGGCAGATCACTGGCTCACACCTCTGAACCTAAAGCCAGGAAAGGTCGTTTGTGACAATGGCCGGAACCTGGTGGCGGCTTTGAGGCGAGGCCAGCTGACACATGTTCCATGCGTGGCCCATGTGCTCAACCTCGTGGTTCAGCGGTTTATAAAGTCATACCCAGAGCTGTCTGATCTGCTGGTAAAAGTTCGCCGCCTGTCTGCACATTTTCGAAAGTCACCTACTGCTTCAGCCGGCCTTGCCGGCTTTCAGCGCCGTTTGCATCTTCCGGCTCACAGACTGGTGTGTGATGTCCCCACGCGTTGGAATTCAACTCTGCACATGTTGGTCAGGATATGTGAGCAGAAGAGGGCAGTTGTTGAGTACCTGCATCACCTAAGCCGTCGGGAAATGGGTCAAACTCCACACATAACACCTGAGGAGTGGAGATGGATGTCAGACCTATGTACCATCCTCCAAAACTTTGAGGACTCCACCAAGATGGTGAGTGGTGATGACGCCATTATTAGCGTCACCATACCGCTACTCTGCCTTCTAAAACGGTCCCTGCTGAAAAACAAACATGATGCATTGCAGGCGGAGCGCGATGAGTTGCAGCAAGAAACAGTAGTGGGTGTGGGTGATAACACACAGCCCAGCCTCGTCTCATCACAACGTGCAGTGGAGGACTATGACGAGGAGGAGGATGAAGACATGGAGCAACTCTCCGGCCAAATTGAGGATATGACATGCACACCAGTCATATCCTCGATTCAGCGTGGCTGGCCAGAGGACAGGGTAGATGAGGAGGAGGAGGAGGAGGAGGAGGAGGAGGACAGCATGTTCAGTCATCTTGTTGGTCAGGCTACTGAAGTCCTGGCTGTTAAGAGTCTGGCGCACATGGCTGACTTTATGGTAAGCTGCCTGTCTCGTGACCCTCGCGTTAAGAACATCTTGGCCGACAATCATTACTGGTTGGTAACACTGTTAGACCCACGCTACAAGGAGAACTTTTTGTCTCTTATTCCCGTGGAGGAGAGGTCAACCAAAATGCAGCAGTTTCGGAAGGCCATACTCACGGAAGTAGGCAAAGCATTCCCCTCCCAAAACGCTAGCGGCATAGGTCAGGAATCAGTGGACAACCGAGGCGTACAGCCGAGAGAGGCACAAGTCCAATCCGCCAGAGGTAGGGGAACAGTCTTTAAGATGTGGGACAGTTTTCTCAGCCCCTCACGTACCACAGCCCCTGAGGTGCGGGGTAGTGCCACAAGAAATCCTAAGTTTGCCCAGATGCTGAAGGAGTACCTTGCAGATCGAACAACTGTACTCCGACATTCCTCTGTGCCTTACAATTATTGGGTATCCAAGCTGGACACGTGGCATGAATTGGCTCTCTACGCCTTGGAAGTCCTGGCCTGCCCTGCTGCTAGCGTTTTGTCAGAGCGTGTTTTTAGTGCCGCAGGTGGAATCATTACAGATAAACGCACCCGCCTGTCAACTGAAAATGCTGACAGGCTGACTCTGATAAAGATGAACAAGGGTTGGATTGGGCCAGACTTCACCACACCACCAGCAAATGAGAGCGGAATTTAAAGTTTGCCATGTACCTCCACTCACCCATGGGTACACTTCTCGACTTTGGATAATCGCTGGACTGCTCCTCCTTCTCCTCATGCGCCATCATGATGACCGTTACAATAGTTAGGTCTTTGTTTCAGGTATACCCCCAGTGGTAAATTTTTTCGCCCATTCTTTGCAGAATGGACATTACAACAACAGGAGACCCGCTCCTTTGCAATGGGAACAATGTTTTGAGGCCCTCATGCACGTCTCTACCCAGGGACAACGTGGAGCCTCCCAATTTTTGGCTGCCCTGCCTAAGGGCTATACTGAAATACACCCACTTCCTTAAAATGGACACTTAATGTTTTGAGGCCCTCATGCACGTCTCTACCCAGGGACAATGTGGAGCCTCCCAATTTTTGGCTGCCCTGCCTAAGGGCTATACTGAAATAGACCCACTTCCTTAAAATGGACACTTAATGTTTTGAGGCCCTCATGCACGTCTCTACCCAGGGACAATGTGGAGCCTCCCAATTTTTGGCTGCCCTACCTAAGGGCTATACTGAAATACACCCACTTCCTTAAAATGGACACTTAATGTTTTGAGGCCATCATGCACGTCTCTACCCAGGGACAATGTGGAGCCTCCCAATTTTTGGCTGCCCTGGCAAAGGGCTATACTGAAATACACCCACTTCCTTAAAATGGACACTTAATGTTTTGAGGCCCTCATGCACGTCTCTACCCAGGGACAATGTGGAGCCTCCCAATTTTTGGCTGCCCTGCCTAAGGGCTATACTGAAATACACCCACTTCCTTAAAATGGACACTTAATGTTTTGAGGCCATCATGCACGTCTCTACCCAGGGACAACGTGGAGCCTCCCAATTTTTGGCTGCCCTGGCAAAGGGCTATACTGAAATAGACCCACTTCCTTACAATGGGCACTTCAGGTTTAAAGGCCATCATGCACGTCTCTATCCAGGGACAATGTGGAGCCTCCCAATTTTTGGCTGCCCTGCCTAAGGGCTATACTATAATACACCCACTTCCTGACAATGGACACTTAATGTTTTGAGGCCCTCATGCACGTCTGTATGCAGGGGCATTGGTGAACCTCACAATTTTGGACTGCCCTGGCAAAGGAAAATACTACAAAGACTCACTTCCTCAAAATGGGCACATTAGACTCAAGAGGCCTTCATGTACGTCTCTTCTCAGGGACATCGGAGTGCCACACAATGTTTTCACTTAAAATCTTTCATGTATTAATCTCAAAAAGTAACATACACCAGATCTATCTCACTATTGGGTATGTGCCCTTAACATTTCCGCCATGAAAAATCATTTTGGGGTCATTTTGGAAGGTTTTCTGGTGAGTCCGTAAAAATGGCGTAAAACGCGGACAAAATTGTTCACAGCTGTGACTTTTGAGTGATAAATGCTTCAAGGGGTCTTCCCCATGCTGTTGCCATGTCATTTGAGCACTCTTCTGAGACTTTTGTGCCATTTTTAGGGTTTCTCCATGCTGCCGGGAGGTCATTTCACAAAAATACTCGGGTCTCCCATAGGATAACATTGGGCTCGTTGCTCGGGCCGAGTACACGAGTATCTTGGGAGGCTCGGCCCGAGCTTCGAGCACCCGAGCTTTTTAGTACTCGCTCATCACTAGTGATGATGACTACTGGATTGCCACACTATTAGATCCCCGGTACAAGTCCAAATTTTGTGACATAATTCCAGCCATAGAAAGGGACGCACGTATGCAGGAGTATCAGCAGAAGCTGTTACTCGATCTTAGCTCGGCTTTTCCACCAAACAACCGTGCAGGTGCAGGGAGGGAATCTCCCAGTTGTAACTTGACAAACATGGGACGGTCTCGTCATCTTCAACAGTCTACCCGTACCAGTAGGACCGTATCTGGTGCCGGTAACAGCAATTTTATGGAATCTTTTCATAATTTTTTTAGACCCTCTTTTGCAAGGCCACCAGAGACAACAAGTCTGACACATACTCAACGGCTGGAGAGGATGATACAGGAGTATCTCCAAATGAACATCGATGCCATGACTGTGCAACTGGAGCCTTGCTCCTTTTGGGCTTCAAACCTAGAAAAATGGCCAGAGCTCTCCAGTTACGCCTTGGAGATTTTGTCGTGTCCAGCTGCCAGCGTTGTCTCTGAACGTGTATTCAGTGCTGCTGCACTTTCCCCACAGACAAAACCTTTTTTGCCTTTTCCACCACGCCTCTTCCCCTTTCCACCAGCATCTGTCATTTTGCCACTCATGTTGATTGCGACAAGATTGTGGACTGAAAATGTGGTAGTAAAAATTGAGAGGTGGTGAAGATTGCAGTGGTGGTCTAGCTTTATTAACAGCAGAATAATAAAGAATAAATATCCCTGACAATGCAACTTAGTTATAATGAGTTGGAGTGTGCAACGCAGGCAGATGCGCTCTGCAAATGTCTTGGCACTAGTGGGACTATAGCAAAGTCCAATAGCCACGTATAGGATGCCACTAGGTACACTGAGTGTTTGCTAGTATAATGGCTAAGTTAAAATTAGTTGGAGTGTGCAACGCAGGCAGATGCGCTCTGCAAATGTCTTGGCACTAGTGGGACTATAGCAAAGTCCAATAGCCACGTATAGGATGCCACTAGGTACACTGAGTGTTTGCTAGTATAATGGCTTACTTATAATTAGTTGGAGTGTGCAACGCAGGCAGATGCGCTCTGCAAATGTCTTGGCACTAGTGGGACTATAGCAAAGTCCAATAGCCACGTATAGGATGCCACTAGGTACACTGAGTGTTTGCTAGTATAATGGCTAAGTTAAAATTAGTTGGAGTGTGCAACGCAGGCAGATGCGCTCTGCAAATGTCTTGGCACTAGTGGGACTATAGCAAAGTCCAATAGCCACGTATAGGATGCCACTAGGTACACTGAGTGTTTGCTAGTATAATGGCTTACTTATAATTAGTTGGAGTGTGCAACGCAGGCAGATGCGCTCTGCAAATGTCTTGGCACTAGTGGGACTATAGCAAAGTCCAATAGCCACGTATAGGATGCCACTAGGTACACTGAGTGTTTGCTAGTATAATGGCTTACTTATAATTAGTTGGAGTGTGCAACGCAGGCAGATGCGCTCTGCAAATGTCTTGGCACTAGTGGGACTATAGCAAAGTCCAATAGCCACAGATAGGATGCCACTAGGTACACTGAGTGTTTGCTAGTATAATGGCTTACTTATAATTAGTTGGAGTGTGCAACGCAGGCAGATGCGCTCTGCAAATGTCTTGGCACTAGTGGGACTATAGCAAGGTCCAATAGCCACGTATAGGATGCCACTAGGTACACTGAGTGTTTGCTAGTATAATGGCTTACTTATAATTAGTTGGAGTGTGCAACGCAGGCAGATGCGCTCTGCAAATGTCTTGGCACTAGTGGGACTATAGCAAAGTCCAATAGCCACGTATAGGATGCCACTAGGTACACTGAGTGTTTGCTAGTATAATGGCTTACTTATAATTAGTTGGAGTGTGCAACGCAGGCAGATGCGCTCTGCAAATGTCTTGGCACTAGTGGGACTATAGCAAGGTCCAATAGCCACGTATAGGATGCCACTAGGTACACTGAGTGTTTGGTAGTATAATGGCTTACTTATAATTAGTTGGAGTGTGCAACGCAGGCAGATGCGCTCTGCAAATGTCTTGGCACTAGTGGGACTATAGCAAAGTCCAATAGCCACGTATAGGATGCCACTAGGTACACTGAGTGTTTGCTAGTATAATTGCTTAGTTTAAAAAAGTTGGAGTGTGCAATGCAGGCAGACGTGCTCTGCAAATGTCTTTTTACTAGTGGGACTATAGCAAAGTCCAATAGCCACGTATAGGATGCCACTAGGTACACTGAGTGTTTGCTAGTATAATGGCTTACTTATAATTAGTTGGAGTGTGCAACGCAGGCAGATGCGCTCTGCAAATGTCTTGGCACTAGTGGGACTATAGCAAGGTCCAATAGCCACGTATAGGATGCCACTAGGTACACTGAGTGTTTGCTAGTATAATGGCTTACTTATAATTAGTTGGAGTGTGCAACGCAGGCAGATGCGCTCTGCAAATGTCTTGGCACTAGTGGGACTATAGCAAAGTCCAATAGCTACAGATAGGATGCCACTAGGTACACTGAGTGTTTGCTAGTATAATGGACCTGACATTACCTCTCTACTAACCAGAATCCCACAATGTCTGTCTGCTATTTCATCCTTCTTCTCTGTGCGATTCCTAAAACTTAACATGGACAAAACAGAATTCATTGTCTTTCCTCCTCCTCACTCATCTCCTCCAACAAGCCTTTCCATCAAACTCGATGGTTGCTTACTCTCCCCAGTCTCACAAGCTCGTTGCCTTGGAGTGACCCTCGACTCTGCTCTATCCTTCAAGCCACACATCCAAGCCCTCTTCACCTCATGCCGATTACAACTCAAAAACATCTCCCGGATCCGTGCTTTCCTTAACCAAGAATCAGCAAAAACATTAGTGCATGCCCTCATCATCTCCCGCCTCGACTACTGCAACCTCCTGCTCTCTGGCCTCCCTTCCAACACTCTTGCACCCCTCCAATCTATCCTAAACTCTGCGGCCCGCTTAATCCACCTCTCCCCTCGCTACTCCCCAGCCTCGCCACTCTGCCAATCCCTTCACTGGCTTCCCATCACCCAACGACTCCAGTTCAAAACACTAACTATGACATACAAAGCCATGCACAACCTGTCTCCTCCCTACATCTGTGACCTAGTCTCCCGGTACCTACCTGCACGCAACCTCAGATCCTCACAAGATCTCCTTCTCTGCTCCTCCCTTATCTCCTCTTCCCACAATCGCGTACAAGATTTCTCCCGTGCATCCCCCATACTTTGGAATGCTCTACCTCAGCACATCAGACTCTCCCCTACCGTGGAAAGCTTCAAGAGGAACCTCAAGACCCACCTCTTCCAACAAGCCTATAACCTACAACAGCCCTCAGTCCAGTAGACCACTGCGCAACCAGCTCTGTCCTCACCTATTGTACCATCACCCATTCCCTGTAGACTGTAAGCCCTCGCGGGCAGGGTCCTCTCTCCTCCTGTACCAGTCTGTTATGTACTGTTAATGATTGTTGTACGTATACCCTTTCACTTGTAAAGCGCCATGGAATAAATGGCGCTATAATAATAAATAATAATAATAATAATAATAATGGCTTACTTATAATTAGTTGGAGTGTGCAACGCAGGCAGATGCGCTCTGCAAATGTCTTGGCACTAGTGGGACTATAGCAAGGTCCAATAGCCACGTATAGGATGCCACTAGGTACACTGAGTGTTTGCTAGTATAATGGCTTACTTATAATTAGTTGGAGTGTGCAACGCAGGCAGATGCGCTCTGCAAATGTCTTGGCACTAGTGGGACTATAGCAAGGTCCAATAGCCACGTATAGGATGCCACTAGGTACACTGAGTGTTTGCTAGTATAATGGCTTACTTATAATTAGTTGGAGTGTGCAACGCAGGCAGATGCGCTCTGCAAATGTCTTGGCACTAGTGGGACTATAGCAAAGTCCAATAGCCACAGATAGGATGCCACTAGGTACACTGAGTGTTTGCTAGTATAATGGCTTACTTATAATTAGTTGGAGTGTGCAACGCAGGCAGATGCGCTCTGCAAATGTCTTGGCACTAGTGGGACTATAGCAAAGTCCAATAGCCACGTATAGGATGCCACTAGGTACACTGAGTGTTTGCTAGTAAAATTGCTTAGTTTAAAAAAGTTGGAGTGTGCAATGCAGGCAGACGTGCTCTGCAAATGTCTTTGCACTAGTGGGACTATAGCAAAGTCCAATAGCTACGTATAGGATGCCACTAGGTACACTGAGTGTTTGCTAGTATAATGGCTAAGTTAAAATTAGTTGGAGTGTGCAACGCAGGCAGATGCGCTCTGCAAATGTCTTGGCACTAGTGGGACTATAGCAAAGTCCAATAGCCACGTATAGGATGCCACTAGGTACACTGAGTGTTTGCTAGTATAATGGCTTACTTATAATTAGTTGGAGTGTGCAACGCAGGCAGATGCGCTCTGCAAATGTCTTGGCACTAGTGGGACTATAGCAAAGTCCAATAGCCACGTATAGGATGCCACTAGGTACACTGAGTGTTTGCTAGTATAATGGCTAAGTTAAAATTAGTTGGAGTGTGCAACGCAGGCAGATGCGCTCTGCAAATGTCTTGGCACTAGTGGGACTATAGCAAAGTCCAATAGCCACGTATAGGATGCCACTAGGTACACTGAGTGTTTGCTAGTATAATGGCTTACTTATAATTAGTTGGAGTGTGCAACGCAGGCAGATGCGCTCTGCAAATGTCTTGGCACTAGTGGGACTATAGCAAAGTCCAATAGCCACGTATAGGATGCCACTAGGTACACTGAGTGTTTGCTAGTATAATGGCTTACTTATAATTAGTTGGAGTGTGCAACGCAGGCAGATGCGCTCTGCAAATGTCTTGGCACTAGTGGGACTATAGCAAGGTCCAATAGCCACGTATAGGATGCCACTAGGTACACTGAGTGTTTGCTAGTATAATGGCTTACTTATAATTAGTTGGAGTGTGCAACGCAGGCAGATGCGCTCTGCAAATGTCTTGGCACTAGTGGGACTATAGCAAAGTCCAATAGCTACAGATAGGATGCCACTAGGTACACTGAGTGTTTGCTAGTATAATGGACCTGACATTACCTCTCTACTAACCAGAATCCCACAATGTCTGTCTGCTATTTCATCCTTCTTCTCTGTGCGATTCCTAAAACTTAACATGGACAAAACAGAATTCATTGTCTTTCCTCCTCCTCACTCATCTCCTCCAACAAGCCTTTCCATCAAACTCGATGGTTGCTTACTCTCCCCAGTCTCACAAGCTCGTTGCCTTGGAGTGACCCTCGACTCTGCTCTATCCTTCAAGCCACACATCCAAGCCCTCTTCACCTCATGCCGATTACAACTCAAAAACATCTCCCGGATCCGTGCTTTCCTTAACCAAGAATCAGCAAAAACATTAGTGCATGCCCTCATCATCTCCCGCCTCGACTACTGCAACCTCCTGCTCTCTGGCCTCCCTTCCAACACTCTTGCACCCCTCCAATCTATCCTAAACTCTGCGGCCCGCTTAATCCACCTCTCCCCTCGCTACTCCCCAGCCTCGCCACTCTGCCAATCCCTTCACTGGCTTCCCATCACCCAACGACTCCAGTTCAAAACACTAACTATGACATACAAAGCCATGCACAACCTGTCTCCTCCCTACATCTGTGACCTAGTCTCCCGGTACCTACCTGCACGCAACCTCAGATCCTCACAAGATCTCCTTCTCTGCTCCTCCCTTATCTCCTCTTCCCACAATCGCGTACAAGATTTCTCCCGTGCATCCCCCATACTTTGGAATGCTCTACCTCAGCACATCAGACTCTCCCCTACCGTGGAAAGCTTCAAGAGGAACCTCAAGACCCACCTCTTCCAACAAGCCTATAACCTACAACAGCCCTCAGTCCAGTAGACCACTGCGCAACCAGCTCTGTCCTCACCTATTGTACCATCACCCATTCCCTGTAGACTGTAAGCCCTCGCGGGCAGGGTCCTCTCTCCTCCTGTACCAGTCTGTTATGTACTGTTAATGATTGTTGTACGTATACCCTTTCACTTGTAAAGCGCCATGGAATAAATGGCGCTATAATAATAAATAATAATAATAATAATAATAATGGCTTACTTATAATTAGTTGGAGTGTGCAACGCAGGCAGATGCGCTCTGCAAATGTCTTGGCACTAGTGGGACTATAGCAAGGTCCAATAGCCACGTATAGGATGCCACTAGGTACACTGAGTGTTTGCTAGTATAATGGCTTACTTATAATTAGTTGGAGTGTGCAACGCAGGCAGATGCGCTCTGCAAATGTCTTGGCACTAGTGGGACTATAGCAAGGTCCAATAGCCACGTATAGGATGCCACTAGGTACACTGAGTGTTTGCTAGTATAATGGCTTACTTATAATTAGTTGGAGTGTGCAACGCAGGCAGATGCGCTCTGCAAATGTCTTGGCACTAGTGGGACTATAGCAAAGTCCAATAGCCACAGATAGGATGCCACTAGGTACACTGAGTGTTTGCTAGTATAATGGCTTACTTATAATTAGTTGGAGTGTGCAACGCAGGCAGATGCGCTCTGCAAATGTCTTGGCACTAGTGGGACTATAGCAAAGTCCAATAGCCACGTATAGGATGCCACTAGGTACACTGAGTGTTTGCTAGTAAAATTGCTTAGTTTAAAAAAGTTGGAGTGTGCAATGCAGGCAGACGTGCTCTGCAAATGTCTTTGCACTAGTGGGACTATAGCAAAGTCCAATAGCCACGTATAGGATGCCACTAGGTACACTGAGTGTTTGCTAGTATAATGGCTAAGTTAAAATTAGTTGGAGTGTGCAACGCAGGCAGATGCGCTCTGCAAATGTCTTGGCACTAGTGGGACTATAGCAAAGTCCAATAGCCACGTATAGGATGCCACTAGGTACACTGAGTGTTTGCTAGTATAATGGCTTACTTATAATTAGTTGGAGTGTGCAACGCAGGCAGATGCGCTCTGCAAATGTCTTGGCACTAGTGGGACTATAGCAAAGTCCAATAGCCACGTATAGGATGCCACTAGGTACACTGAGTGTTTGCTAGTATAATGGCTAAGTTAAAATTAGTTGGAGTGTGCAACGCAGGCAGATGCGCTCTGCAAATGTCTTGGCACTAGTGGGACTATAGCAAAGTCCAATAGCCACGTATAGGATGCCACTAGGTACACTGAGTGTTTGCTAGTATAATGGCTTACTTATAATTAGTTGGAGTGTGCAACGCAGGCAGATGCGCTCTGCAAATGTCTTGGCACTAGTGGGACTATAGCAAAGTCCAATAGCCACGTATAGGATGCCACTAGGTACACTGAGTGTTTGCTAGTATAATGGCTTACTTATAATTAGTTGGAGTGTGCAACGCAGGCAGATGCGCTCTGCAAATGTCTTGGCACTAGTGGGACTATAGCAAAGTCCAATAG
Source organism: Anomaloglossus baeobatrachus (assembly GCF_048569485.1). Lineage (NCBI taxonomy): Eukaryota > Metazoa > Chordata > Amphibia > Anura > Aromobatidae > Anomaloglossus > Anomaloglossus baeobatrachus. The sequence goes on from NW_027441948.1 coordinate 364,974, forward strand.
CCACAGATAGGATGCCACTAGGTACACTGAGTGTTTGCTAGTATAATGGCTTACTTATAATTAGTTGGAGTGTGCAACGCAGGCAGATGCGCTCTGCAAATGTCTTGGCACTAGTGGGACTATAGCAAGGTCCAATAGCCACGTATAGGATGCCACTAGGTACACTGAGTGTTTGCTAGTATAATGGCTTACTTATAATTAGTTGGAGTGTGCAACGCAGGCAGATGCGCTCTGCAAATGTCTTGGCACTAGTGGGACTATAGCAAAGTCCAATAGCCACGTATAGGATGCCACTAGGTACACTGAGTGTTTGCTAGTATAATGGCTTACTTATAATTAGTTGGAGTGTGCAACGCAGGCAGATGCGCTCTGCAAATGTCTTGGCACTAGTGGGACTATAGCAAGGTCCAATAGCCACGTATAGGATGCCACTAGGTACACTGAGTGTTTGCTAGTATAATGGCTTACTTATAATTAGTTGGAGTGTGCAACGCAGGCAGATGCGCTCTGCAAATGTCTTGGCACTAGTGGGACTATAGCAAAGTCCAATAGCCACGTATAGGATGCCACTAGGTACACTGAGTGTTTGCTAGTAAAATTGCTTAGTTTAAAAAAGTTGGAGTGTGCAATGCAGGCAGACGTGCTCTGCAAATGTCTTTGCACTAGTGGGACTATAGCAAAGTCCAATAGCCACGTATAGGATGCCACTAGGTACACTGAGTGTTTGCTAGTATAATGGCTAAGTTAAAATTAGTTGGAGTGTGCAACGCAGGCAGATGCGCTCTGCAAATGTCTTGGCACTAGTGGGACTATAGCAAAGTCCAATAGCCACGTATAGGATGCCACTAGGTACACTGAGTGTTTGCTAGTATAATGGCTTACTTATAATTAGTTGGAGTGTGCAACGCAGGCAGATGTGCTCTGCAAATGTCTTGGCACTAGTGGGACTATAGCAAAGTCCAATAGCCACGTATAGGATGCCACTAGGTACACTGAGTGTTTGCTAGTATAATGGCTAAGTTAAAATTAGTTGGAGTGTGCAACGCAGGCAGATGCGCTCTGCAAATGTCTTGGCACTAGTGGGACTATAGCAAAGTCCAATAGCCACGTATAGGATGCCACTAGGTACACTGAGTGTTTGCTAGTATAATGGCTTACTTATAATTAGTTGGAGTGTGCAACGCAGGCAGATGCGCTCTGCAAATGTCTTGGCACTAGTGGGACTATAGCAAAGTCCAATAGCCACGTATAGGATGCCACTAGGTACACTGAGTGTTTGCTAGTATAATGGCTTACTTATAATTAGTTGGAGTGTGCAACGCAGGCAGATGCGCTCTGCAAATGTCTTGGCACTAGTGGGACTATAGCAAAGTCCAATAGCCACAGATAGGATGCCACTAGGTACACTGAGTGTTTGCTAGTATAATGGCTTACTTATAATTAGTTGGAGTGTGCAACGCAGGCAGATGCGCTCTGCAAATGTCTTGGCACTAGTGGGACTATAGCAAGGTCCAATAGCCACGTATAGGATGCCACTAGGTACACTGAGTGTTTGCTAGTATAATGGCTTACTTATAATTAGTTGGAGTGTGCAACGCAGGCAGATGCGCTCTGCAAATGTCTTGGCACTAGTGGGACTATAGCAAAGTCCAATAGCCACGTATAGGATGCCACTAGGTACACTGAGTGTTTGCTAGTATAATGGCTTACTTATAATTAGTTGGAGTGTGCAACGCAGGCAGATGCGCTCTGCAAATGTCTTGGCACTAGTGGGACTATAGCAAGGTCCAATAGCCACGTATAGGATGCCACTAGGTACACTGAGTGTTTGCTAGTATAATGGCTTACTTATAATTAGTTGGAGTGTGCAACGCAGGCAGATGCGCTCTGCAAATGTCTTGGCACTGGTGGGACTATAGCAAAGTCCAATAGCCACGTATAGGATGCCATTAGGTACACTGAGTGTTTGCTAGTATAATGGTTAAGTTAAAATTAGTTGGAGTGTGCAACGCAGGCAGATGCGCTCTGCAAATGTCTTGGCACTAGTGGGACTATAGCAAAGTCCAATAGCCACGTATAGGATGCCACTAGGTACACTGAGTGTTTGCTAGTAAAATTGCTTAGTTTAAAAAAGTTGGAGTGTGCAATGCAGGCAGACGTGCTCTGCAAATGTCTTTGCACTAGTGGGACTATAGCAAAGTCCAATAGCCACGTATAGGATGCCACTAGGTACACTGAGTGTTTGCTAGTATAATGGCTTACTTATAATTAGTTGGAGTGTGCAACGCAGGCAGATGCGCTCTGCAAATGTCTTGGCACTAGTGGGACTATAGCAAAGTCCAATAGCCACGTATAGGATGCCACTAGGTACACTGAGTGTTTGCTAGTATAATGGCTAAGTTAAAATTAGTTGGAGTGTGCAACGCAGGCAGATGCGCTCTGCAAATGTCTTGGCACTAGTGGGACTATAGCAAAGTCCAATAGCCACGTATAGGATGCCACTAGGTACACTGAGTGTTTGCTAGTATAATGGCTTACTTATAATTAGTTGGAGTGTGCAACGCAGGCAGATGCGCTCTGCAAATGTCTTGGCACTAGTGGGACTATAGCAAAGTCCAATAGCCACGTATAGGATGCCACTAGGTACACTGAGTGTTTGCTAGTATAATGGCTTACTTATAATTAGTTGGAGTGTGCAACGCAGGCAGATGCGCTCTGCAAATGTCTTGGCACTAGTGGGACTATAGCAAAGTCCAATAGCCACAGATAGGATGCCACTAGGTACACTGAGTGTTTGCTAGTATAATGGCTTACTTATAATTAGTTGGAGTGTGCAACGCAGGCAGATGCGCTCTGCAAATGTCTTGGCACTAGTGGGACTATAGCAAGGTCCAATAGCCACGTTTAGGATGCCACTAGGTACACTGAGTGTTTGCTAGTATAATGGCTTACTTATAATTAGTTGGAGTGTGCAACGCAGGCAGATGCGCTCTGCAAATGTCTTGGCACTAGTGGGACTATAGCAAAGTCCAATAGCCACGTATAGGATGCCACTAGGTACACTGAGTGTTTGCTAGTATAATGGCTTACTTATAATTAGTTGGAGTGTGCAACGCAGGCAGATGCGCTCTGCAAATGTCTTGGCACTAGTGGGACTATAGCAAGGTCCAATAGCCACGTATAGGATGCCACTAGGTACACTGAGTGTTTGCTAGTATAATGGCTTACTTATAATTAGTTGGAGTGTGAAACGCAGGCAGATGCGCTCTGCAAATGTCTTGGCACTAGTGGGACTATAGCAAAGTCCAATAGCCACGTATAGGATGCCACTAGGTACACTGAGTGTTTTCTAGTATAATGGTTAAGTTAAAATTAGTTGGAGTGTGCAACGCAGGCAGATGCGCTCTGCAAATGTCTTGGCACTAGTGGGACTATAGCAAAGTCCAATAGCCACGTATAGGATGCCACTAGGTACACTGAGTGTTTGCTAGTAAAATTGCTTAGTTTAAAAAAGTTGGAGTGTGCAATGCAGGCAGACGTGCTCTGCAAATGTCTTTGCACTAGTGGGACTATAGCAAAGTCCAATAGCCACGTATAGGATGCCACTAGGTACACTGAGTGTTTGCTAGTATAATGGCTTACTTATAATTAGTTGGAGTGTGCAACGCAGGCAGATGCGCTCTGCAAATGTCTTGGCACTAGTGGGACTATAGCAAGGTCCAATAGCCACGTATAGGATGCCACTAGGTACACTGAGTGTTTGCTAGTATAATGGCTTACTTATAATTAGTTGGAGTGTGCAACGCAGGCAGATGCGCTCTGCAAATGTCTTGGCACTAGTGGGACTATAGCAAAGTCCAATAGCCACAGATAGGATGCCACTAGGTACACTGAGTGTTTGCTAGTATAATGGACCTGACATTACCTCTCTACTAACCAGAATCCCACAATGTCTGTCTGCTATTTCATCCTTCTTCTCTGTGCGATTCCTAAAACTTAACATGGACAAAACAGAATTCATTGTCTTTCCTCCTCCTCACTCATCTCCTCCAACAAGCCTTTCCATCAAACTCGATGGTTGCTTACTCTCCCCAGTCTCACAAGCTCGTTGCCTTGGAGTGACCCTCGACTCTGCTCTATCCTTCAAGCCACACATCCAAGCCCTCTTCACCTCATGCCGATTACAACTCAAAAACATCTCCCGGATCCGTGCTTTCCTTAACCAAGAATCAGCAAAAACATTAGTGCATGCCCTCATCATCTCCCGCCTCGACTACTGCAACCTCCTGCTCTCTGGCCTCCCTTCCAACACTCTTGCACCCCTCCAATCTATCCTAAACTCTGCGGCCCGCTTAATCCACCTCTCCCCTCGCTACTCCCCAGCCTCGCCACTCTGCCAATCCCTTCACTGGCTTCCCATCACCCAACGACTCCAGTTCAAAACACTAACCATGACATACAAAGCCATGCACAACCTGTCTCCTCCCTACATCTGTGACCTAGTCTCCCGGTACCTACCTGCACGCAACCTCAGATCCTCACAAGATCTCCTTCTCTGCTCCTCCCTTATCTCCTCTTCCCACAATCGCGTACAAGATTTCTCCCGTGCATCCCCCATACTTTGGAATGCTCTACCTCAGCACATCAGACTCTCCCCTACCATGGAAAGCTTCAAGAGGAACCTCAAGACCCACCTCTTCCAACAAGCCTATAACCTACAACAGCCCTCAGTCCAGTAGACCACTGCGCAACCAGCTCTGTCCTCACCTATTGTACCATCACCCATTCCCTGTAGACTGTAAGCCCTCGCGGGCAGGGTCCTCTCTCCTCCTGTACCAGTCTGTTATGTACTGTTAATGATTGTTGTACGTATACCCTTTCACTTGTAAAGCGCCATGGAATAAATGGCGCTATAATAATAAATAATAATAATAATTATAATAATGGCTTACTTATAATTAGTTGGAGTGTGCAACGCAGGCAGATGCGCTCTGCAAATGTCTTGGCACTAGTGGGACTATAGCAAGGTCCAATAGCCACGTATAGGATGCCACTAGGTACACTGAGTGTTTGCTAGTATAATGGCTTACTTATAATTAGTTGGAGTGTGCAACGCAGGCAGATGCGCTCTGCAAATGTCTTGGCACTAGTGGGACTATAGCAAGGTCCAATAGCCACGTATAGGATGCCACTAGGTACACTGAGTGTTTGCTAGTATAATGGCTTACTTATAATTAGTTGGAGTGTGCAACGCAGGCAGATGCGCTCTGCAAATGTCTTGGCACTAGTGGGACTATAGCAAAGTCCAATAGCCACAGATAGGATGCCACTAGGTACACTGAGTGTTTGCTAGTATAATGGCTTACTTATAATTAGTTGGAGTGTGCAACGCAGGCAGATGCGCTCTGCAAATGTCTTGGCACTAGTGGGACTATAGCAAAGTCCAATAGCCACGTATAGGATGCCACTAGGTACACTGAGTGTTTGCTAGTAAAATTGCTTAGTTTAAAAAAGTTGGAGTGTGCAATGCAGGCAGACGTGCTCTGCAAATGTCTTTGCACTAGTGGGACTATAGCAAAGTCCAATAGCCACAGATAGGATGCCACTAGGTACACTGAGTGTTTGCTAGTATAATGGCTTACTTATAATTAGTTGGAGTGTGCAACGCAGGCAGATGCGCTCTGCAAATGTCTTGGCACTAGTGGGACTATAGCAAAGTCCAATAGCCACGTATAGGATGCCACTAGGTACACTGAGTGTTTGCTAGTATAATGGCTAAGTTAAAATTAGTTGGAGTGTGCAACGCAGGCAGATGCGCTCTGCAAATGTCTTGGCACTAGTGGGACTATAGCAAAGTCCAATAGCCACGTATAGGATGCCACTAGGTACACTGAGTGTTTGCTAGTAAAATTGCTTAGTTTAAAAAAGTTGGAGTGTGCAATGCAGGCAGACGTGCTCTGCAAATGTCTTTGCACTAGTGGGACTATAGCAAAGTCCAATAGCCACAGATAGGATGCCACTAGGTACACTGAGTGTTTGCTAGTATAATGGCTTAGTTATAATGAGTTGGAGTGTGCAGAGGACAGGAGGGTACAGTGGCAGGATTGTGGTGCTCTGGGTAGAGGAATGGAAGCCTGCCTTTCTATTCCCTCCTAATGGTGAAATGCAGGGAGGAAATCCCTGACCTTGGCTACACAGATGCTGTTGCTGTTTGCAGGACCTGTCACCTATGGCTCTCTGACCCTGCCGGTTTGAGTCCTTAAAAGGACTGCTATAAAGTGCTCTCCCTATGCTGTCTAACGCTGTGTATGCAGCGCATACAGCTGTATCGGCTATAGGACTCAGGAGGACGGAGCTGCGACAGTGATGTCTGACACCAAAGACGCAGAAGGCAGATAATGGCGTCCGTGAAGAAAATGTCCGGTTTTATAATGCAGGGACATGTGACATGCAGATCCTATCACACATGCCGTTGCTTCTCTGGCTCAAAGTCAACTTAGCTGTGTGTGTGTCTGTGATTGGCTGACATGCTGGCCCGCCCCACAAGACGCGCGCACTTAGGGAAGGAAGACAAGAAAAAAAAAAAAAAAATGGCGATCGCCATTATAGAAACAGCAGTGATCTGAAGGCGCTGTTCACGCACACTATACACTGAAATGTGATAATAGTTTGATTCACAGAGTGACTTACACTATTACAGCAGAAACCAAGCTATGATTTAGCTGTTTTTTGGCTGCTAGAACCGTTCTCGAACGTTTCTAGAACTATCGAGATTTTGCAAAAAGCTCGAGTTCTAGTTCGATCTAGAACATGCCCCAAAATCACTCGAGCCTAGAACTGGAGAACCACAAACCACGAACCGCGCTCAACTCTATCCAGGAGCTTTGGTTCCCTGAGTTTCCAATAGCAAATGTCTAGAAAAAACTCTGTCCATTGGCACAACTCAGCAAGAAAACGAGAAGACCGAGAAGATATATTTCATTTATCTTAATGCCACCTTCTTAACAGCACTAAACCCTTCTATTATGTCCCTTAGCCTTTTGAGCTTATCCTCTGGTAAGCGGAAGACCATGCCTCTGGTATCGATCTCAGTGCCTAAAAACTGTATTATAGTAGCCAATCAGAATACAAAAGGATGCATAGGAAGCGTGACTTTATTTCAATATTTTAAAACAATCCAATAAAATGAAGAAAAGTCACTCATACAAGATCCACAGAAGTTGTATAATACATACATAAATCAAAACACTATAAGGCCTGTTTCACACGTCAGTGATTCTGGTACGTTTGTGCTTTTTTTTAAACATAACAGAATCACTGAGATACGCAGATCCATTATAATGAATGGGTCTGCTCACACATCAGTGATTTTTCACTGCACGTGTCTCCGTGCGGCGTACCCGCGTGTCCGTGATTGCTGCACGGAGACATGTCCATTTTTTTCTGGCATCACTGATAGGATGTCCATAAGGTGGCAGCAGAGCATAACAGAAAAAGGTGCCTATTGTGCACTGAAAAGACCCAATGTGATGCACCAGACATATAGAGCCCTAATGGATTCACAAATATAAGATATATCATGAATGACTACTGCATAATGAACGCTAGCATGAAAAAAGAAAGGAATCCATAAAAATAAATAATAAATGGTGCACATATGTTAGAGCCCCACCGAAGGACAAAAAAAGTCTGATGGAAATAGAGAGCATATAGGAACAATAAGAATGTGCAACAGAGAGGAAGGTGAGAATGCAGGATCAATCACTGCCTGTCAGATATTAATAATCAGGGAAATAACTCTGGAGCAGACGCACAAATTAGGGTCTTACCTGGTAAGGTAACAAATAATTAATAGTAGTTGCACTCACCTATTAAGGTTGTGCCAGTCACAACCCCTAAATGCACGTTACAAATGGCGACAGCCGCAGCCCCTAGTAGAAGAGCAATAACGTATAGGAGGAAAATCGGGTGCGTGCCGCGCTGTCACCAAAGGAAACTGATGTTAATTATTTCATCTCTTTATTCTTTTTTCCGGTCAATGTGTTTCAGAGATCACTGTCTCCTTCATCAGGGCAAAAAAAGAACAGTATGCAATCAAAGGAGGAAGAACCTCTATATATACACATATGGAGCTACGTCAGAGGACTGACTGCTGTATTTCAAATACTGCCGGGATGGTCAACTGTTACAATACCGGCCATAAAAGTTCTCAAGTGATATATTGAGAAACATTTATAAAATCACTGGGGTATAGTGTTTCAAATTTCATCAGCTTTTTGAGACAAAAATCAGAAAAAGAAGAAGAAGAAGGACAAAATGAAAAAAAGAAAAAAAAGAAGAAAAAAAAACCAAAAAGGGAGCATTGAGCTCCAGACCCTGTATTGAGTCTTAGAAGTGTAGTGACAAGTGCATCTGTCCACAACCCTGTAAGGGTGAACGGGATGACGGACAAGAAAAATTATGTTCGTGGCAAAAAATGGTGGTGTTGCTATATAAAATTGCATAAGGATTAAGAAAGGAAAAATTTCTTTATAAAAGTAGTGAAGAAAAAAGTGGAAAAAAGGGGAGTGTAAGCCATTTTACTAATAAATAGTGATGAGCGAGCATGCTTGTTACTACTCGGTACTCGCACGAGTATCACTGTACTCGGTCTACTCGACGGGGACCGAGTAATCTCGCGATACTCGTGCTGTACTCGTGGTCTTCATCCCTGCATGTTGGCGCTCTTTTGAGAGCCAGCCCTCATGCAGGGATTGGCTGGCAGACCACTGCAATGCCACAGCCCTGTTAGTTGTGGAATTGCAGTGATTGGCCGGCCTGCACAGCGTGACCGAGCCTTTATACCGGCGGGCGCGCTGTGCTCTGCTCACAGCTATCCAGACAGTCAGTGCAGGGAGAGGGTCGCTGCTTCAGGGAAAGGTTTGCGGCCCTTTATAGCTATTTCCGTAGCAGGGCTGCAAACAGTGTGACCAAAAGTCCTTCTCAGGACTATTCTAGTTGTATACAGGCAGGCAGGGTATAGCCAGGTCGGAGTACAGTAGCAGAGTCCTTCTCAGGACTATTGTTGCTGTATACAGGCAGGGTATAGCCAGGTTGGAATACAGGCTAGTGACCAAAAGAGTCCTTGTCAGGACTATTGTAGCAGTATACAGGCAGGCAGGCAGGCAGGCAGGGTATATAGCCATTCCTAGTGGTGACCGTATACCAGCCTTCATCATATCTGGGGCTGGTGTACACAGTCTAAAACAGTCCTGATAGTGTCAGACTTCTCAGCAATTGTCGCTCCTAAAACCTGTTAGGTTCTTAGTGCGTCCGTGCTTGCATTTAAAAACCGCACGTGTGTGCCTGTCGGTGGCAGCGTACAGGTGCACTTGTGTGCGTTTTTACCAAACTATTATATAACGCACAAGTGTAGTGTATAATACACGTCAGTCAGCAGTGGCTGATAGTGTCAGAGTTCTCGTCATTAATTTTTGCTCCTAAAACCTGTGTTAGGTTCTTAGTGCGTCCGTGCTTGCATTTAAAAACCGCACGTGTGTGCCTGTCGGTGGCAGCGTACAGGTGCACTTGTGTGCGTTTTTACCAAACTATTATATAACGCACAAGTGTAGTGTATAATACACGTCAGTCAGCAGTGGCTGATAGTGTCAGAGTTCTCGTCATTAATTTTTGCTCCTAAAACCTGTGTTAGGTTCTTAGTGCGTCCGTGCTTGCATTTAAAAACCGCACGTGTGTGCCTGTCGGTGGCAGCGTACAGGTGCACTTGTGTGCGTTTTTACCAAACTATTATATAACGCACAAGTGTAGTGTATAATACACGTCAGTCAGCAGTGGCTGATAGTGTCAGAGTTCTCGTCATTAATTTTTGCTCCTAAAACCTGTGTTAGGTTCTTAGTGCGTCCGTGCTTGCATTTAAAAACCGCACGTGTGTGCCTGTCGGTGGCAGCGTACAGGTGCACTTGTGTGCGTTTTTACCAAACTATTATATAACGCACAAGTGTAGTGTATAATACACGTCAGTCAGCAGTGGCTGATAGTGTCAGAGTTCTCGTCATTAATTTTTGCTCCTAAAACCTGTTAGGTTCTTAGTGCGTCCGTGCTTGCATTTAAAAACCGCACGTGTGTGCCTGTCGGTGGCAGCGTACAGGTGCACTTGTGTGCGTTTTTACCAAACTATTATATAACGCACAAGTGTAGTGTATAATACACGTCAGTCAGCAGTGGCTGATAGTGTCAGAGTTCTCATCATTAATTTTTGCTCCTAAAACCTGTTAGGTTCTTAGTGCGTCCGTGCTTGCATTTAAAAACCGCACGTGTGTGCCTGTCGGTGGCAGCGTACAGGTGCACAATTTGCACAAACTTTGATATAACGCCCAAGTCTAGTGAATACACGTCAGCACAGCATTGCAAAATGCGCAAGGGCGTTGGCAAGGAACAAGGAAGTGGACGTGATGGTGGTGCAGGCAGAGGCCGAGGTCGTGGGCAAGCTCTAATTTTGCCACAACAAAGGGCCACATCTAGTCGCTCGCACGTCCTGTCCCAAATTCTTGGGGACCGCAGCAGTACACCGCTCTTGAACCAAGACCAGTGTCAACAGGTTGTTAGTTGGATAGCGGATAATGCTTCCAGTCAGATTGGCACCACCACAAACACTCTGTCTTCCACACGGTCAAGTGTCAGTAGCCGTGATACTGCACCGCACATTTCAGAACCTGATCCTCCTTCCTACCACAAGGCTGAGTACACGTCCTCGGACATTAATGATCCCACACTTGGACACTCGGAAGAGCTGTTCACGTTTCCATTCGCACATTCTGGCCTCTCGCCAGCTCATGTTGAAGTGGGTCATGAGGAGATCGTATGTACAGATGGCCAAATATTTGAGCAGCCACGTTCTCACGAAGTTGGCAACGTGTCTCAACAAGGGGTGGACGATGATGAGACACAATTGTCAGGAAGTCAGGAGGAGGAGCAGGGTGCGGAAGAGGAAGACGACGTGGTGGATGATCCAGTAACTGACCCAACCTGGCAGGAGGATATGCAGAGCGAGGACAGCAGTGCACAGGGGGAGGGAGGCGTAGCATCCCAACAGGCAGTAAGAAGCAGGGTGGTGGCTCCAGGCAGAAGTCAGGCAACCGTTCCCCGGAACAACAACACGACACAAGGTGCCTGTACAAATGTTAGGTCTTCCCGAGTCTGGCAGTTTTTTAAGTTGGATCCAGATGATTCTAAAAAGGCCATTTGCAACACCTGCCGTGCCAGCATCAGCAGGGGTACCAAAACTAGCAGCCTGACCACCACCAGCATGATCAGGCACATGTCAGCCAAGCACCCGACTTTGTGGGAAGTACAACAGAGTCGAGGAGCAGTGCTTGCTAATGTCACTGCTACGTCTTCGCTGGTTGTGCATGCGAGCCAATCCCCTGTCCATGCTGCCTGCGAACAAGCCTCCTCCGGTCCTGCACCTGCAGTTGCCTACTCAGAAATAACACCATCATCAAGCACGTCCTTGTCCCAGCGCAGCGTTCAGTTATCCATTCAGCAAACCTTTGAACGCAGGCGCAAATACACTGCCAACACCCCACATGCCACAGTTCTAAATGCTAACATTTCGCGACTGCTTGCGCTGGAAATGTTGCCTTTTAGGCTGGTGGAGACAGAAGCATTCCGCGACCTGATGGCGGCAGCTGTCCCACGTTCCTCGGTCCCCAGCCGCCACTATTTCTCCCGGTGTGCCGTCCCCGCGTTGCATAACCACGTGTCACAAAACATCACACGTGCCCTGAACAACGCTGTTTCACCCAAAGTCCACCTAACCACAGACACATGGTGACGATTATCTCGAGAGTGCAAAGTAGCCAAATGAAACTTTTACTGGATTTCCACTTACTTTATCAAATCTCATCTCCACCACAGTTTGCATCTGTTATAGTTTTGGAGAAAATTGTGGTCATTTCATTTTTGCGCGAATGTGTTCAGATTCCTTTTTTATTGCCCTGCCTAAGGGCTATACTATAATACACCCACTTCCTGACAATGGACACTTCAGGTTTACAGGCCCTCATGCACGTCTCTATCCAGGGACAACGTGGAGCCTCCCAATTTTTGGCTGCCCTGCCTAAGGGCTATACTATAATACACCCACTTCCTGACAATGGACACTTAATGTTTTGAGGCCCTCATGCATGTCTCTATCCAGGGACAACGTGGAGCCTCCCAATTATTGGCTGCCCTGCCAAAGGGCTATACTACAAAAGACCCACTTCCTTCCAATGGGCACTTCAGGTTTACAGGCCCTCATGCACGTCTCTATCCAGGGACAACGTGGAGCCTCCCAATTTTTGGCTGCCCTGCCAAAGGGCTATACTACAAAAGACCCACTTCCTTCCAATGGGCACTTCAGGTTTACAGGCCCTCATGCACGTCTCTATCCAGGGACAACGTGGAGCCTCCCAATTTTTGGCTGCCCTGCCTAAGGGCTATACTATAATACACCCACTTCCTGACACTGGACACTTAATGTTTTGAGGCCCTCATGCACGTCTCTATCCAGGGACAACGTGGAGCCTCCCAATTTTTGGCTGCCCTGCCTAAGGGCTATACTACAATAGACCCACTTCCTTACAATGGGCACTTCAGGTTTACAGGCCATCATGCACGTCTGTATGCAGGGGCATTGGTGAACCTCACAATTTTGGACTGCCCTGGCAAAGGAAAATACTACAAAGACTCAGTTCCTCAAAATGGGCACATTAGACTCAGAGGCCTTTATGTACGTCTCTTCTCAGGGACATCGGAGTGCCACACAATGTTTTACGTAAAATCTTTCATGTATTGATCTCAAAAAGTAACATACATTAGCTCTATCTCACTATTGGGTATGTGCCCTTAACATTTCCGCTATGAAAAATCATTTTGGTGTCATTTTGGAAGGTTTTCTGGTGAGTCCGTAAAAATGGCGTAAAACGCGGACAAAATTATTCACAGCTGTGACTTTTGAGTGATAAATGCTTCAAGGGGTCTTCCCCATGCTGTTGCCATGTCATTTGAGCACTCTTCGGAGACTTTTGTGCCATTTTTAGGGTTTCTACATGCTGCCGGTGGTCATTTCACAAAAATACTCGGGTCTCCCATAGGATAACATTGGGCTCGGTGCTCGGGCCGAGTACACGAGTATCTTGGGAGGCTCGGCCCGAGCTTCGAGCACCCGAGTTTTTTAGTACTCGCTCATCACTACTAATAAACCTAAAAAATAAAAATAAATTGAATAAAAATCATGAATGTTGTGTTATAACAGGAAATTCGGTGTAAGAATGAATATCCGGGATGAGAGTTCAGCGAATGAGTTATAGAAATTGTTACAAAAAGGAGTGTGTACGGTTTATGCGTAAATTTTCAGAATGCGTACATGAAAATTATATGTATGTGAGAATGTCCCCCATGCTTTGTAAAAAGTTATTTATGAAAATGTAAATAAGATATATAAAAATGCCTAATTATTTATAATTTATGAGAAAGATATATATGTATGGAAGAATGTTATAAGGTGTCCAAGAACCATAAAGAAAAAGGGTGCATATATAATGTTAGAGGTCTAGAGTTCCACCAGGCTATATCACCCCTAAAGAAATAGAAAGAAGACCTTACTACCTGTGTACCCCAAAAAAAGCTATATTTCTTAGCCAGGATTATGGTGGAGATATGCACAAGTGAAATAAGAATATAAAGTAATACAATAAGATTATAAAACCAATATGTGTGTAATACTATTGTATGTTTTGAGGATTTCGATAGCGTTAGGGCAATGACAACCAGAGACGAGTTTGTGGTACAAGATGTTTATAATATGTAACCACGGTAGATACACAGCGGAAATACACAAAACACATGAAAATACCTTTCTGAAACGGAGCGAAGGGGATTCCCGGGGCCACGCACCGGACTCCCCCAGGGAGACCACCAGAGCGAACCCCTATACAGGGACTGTCCGGCAATCAACCCCGGAAGGCCTAAATGCGCCGCAGCCGGGACACAAGGGGCAAGTGGTAAAGTCCAGAAGTGTCCGTACGGGATGAAAGTCCAGAATGGTTATGAGCCGGAAGAAACCGGGCAGACGTGCTGACCAAAGACGGCAGACGGAGTCCGGGCACAGCTTGAAGAAACCGGGTATGGTCCAGAGTCGGTCGGTAGACTTTCAGGAGGATCCAAAGGTAATCAAGAAGTAGCAGCAGCAGCAAAGCAGGAGCACACAGCAAGCCGTATACTCAGGCACTGGACTAGGCTTAGAGGCGGCCTTTTAAGCAGCTGGACAGGAAGTAGGGCAACAGAACATAAAACTCCATGTTAACCGAGGGCAAGCTCATGCAAAAAAGAGAACTGGAAAACCCGGAAACCTGACATTACTCCCCCCCCCAGAAACGGCCTCAGGACGGGTCAGGGCCTGGCTTGTCCGGGTACCGTCGATGAAACTGAGCGATCTTCCGGGGAGCTCGAATGTTACCCACCGGTTCCCAGGAATCGTCCTCGGGGGCGTACCCCTGCCAACGTACCAGATACTGAAGCCGACGACGATGGAGCCGGGAGTCAATAATGTCCTCAACCACGAACTGCTCCTCGCCGTCGACCATCACAGGCGGAGGAGGAGGCACGACACGACCATGAAACGTATTGGGAGAGACGGATTTGAGGAGAGAAACATGAAAGACCGGGTGTACCTTGAGATGGTGCGGTAACCGCAGCCGACAGGCCACAGGGCTCACGATCCCGGTGATCTTAAATGGACCGATGAATTTTTGTCCCAGCTTCTGCGAAGGGACACCCAATCTCAGGTTCTTGGTGGACAACCATACAGAGTCCCCTACCTTATACATGGGTGCCGGTTTCCGGTGAGTGTCTGCCGACCTCTTGTAACGCTCCTGGGCCGTAGCCACACTGTCCTTTAGAACCTCCAGATTTTGTCGAAGCTCTGTCAATCTGTCCTCCACCGCAGGCACTGAGACCGCAACCGGTGACCTAGGCAAAATAGTCGGATGGTAACCCAAGTTAGCAAAAAAGGGCGTTACCTTAGTGGAGCTGCTCTGAGTGTTGTTATACGAGAACTCCGCCAACGGAAGCATCTTCAACCAATCGTCCTGCAGATGGCTGACATAACATCGAAGGTATTGTTCCAGGGTTTGATTGGTCCGTTCGGTTTGCCCATTTGTCTGAGGATGGTATGCAGAAGACAAACAGACATCAATCTGGAGTGCCGTACAAAACCCCTTCCAGAACCTAGACGTGAACTGCACGCCCCGGTCAGAGATGATCTCGTCTGGTACCCCATGCAATCGGAATACGTTCTGGATAACCAAATCCACTGTCTCTGCGGCTGAGGGAAGACCGGCACACGGAATAAAGTGAGCAGCTTTAGTCAACCGATCCACCACCACTAAAATGGTATTGTGACCGTCTGAGACGGGCAACTCCACAATAAAATCCATTGAGATAGACCCCCAAGGGCGAGATGGCACGGGTAACGGTTGGAGGAGTCCTGTAGGAGCCACACGAGGGACCTTGCACCGGGCACAAACCACACATGAGTGGACATAGTCCTTTACGTCCTTTAAACAGGTAGGCCACCAGAAGAAACGGTTCAGAAATTCCTGCGTCTTCTGTACCCCCCTATGACCAGCCAACACGGAGTCATGGACCAACTTGAGAACCCGAAGTCTTACGGCCTCCGGGACATAAATGCGTCGCTCTCTCAACCACACACCATTCCGAAGAACAAGAGTTACATCATTCGGGGGGGCAGCAAGAAATACGTCACCATCATAGGCCAGCTTGATGTCCTTCCACAAGTCCTGGTCCTGGATTACTCCAACGAAATTGGCATCCGATAACACGGTCTGAGACGGGGTTCCAGGCACGGAGTCCACGGCGTGGATTCGGGACAAGGCATCGGCTTTCCCATTACGTGAACCTGGACGGTATGTAACGACAAAATTGAACTGGTTAAGGAATAGGCTCCAACGGGCTTGCCGTGGAGACAGGCACCTGGCAGACTTAAGAAACTCCAGATTACGATGATCTGTGAGTACTATCACTTGCTGCGCGGCTCCCTGTAAGTGGTGTCTCCATTCCTTGAAGGCGGAAATAATCGCTAACAATTCTTTGTCCGCAATGTCATAGTTCCTTTCTGCAGGGGACAACCGGCGGGAAAAGAAAGCACACGGATGTAAGAGACTCTTGTCCCCAGTCCTTTGAGAAAGGATGGCCCCTAATGCGTAGTCGGAAGCGTCGACTTCCACGATAAAGGGAAGTGCGGGATTCGGATGTACCAATATAGGCGCTGAGGTAAAACAGACCTTGAGACGATGGAAGGCTTCCTGGGCCTGGGCGGACCACACAAACTTCTGTCCTTTCTTGGTTAACAGAGTGATGGGACGAACGATTTCTGAAAAATTACGGATAAAACGTCGGTAAAAGTTGGCAAAACCGACAAAGCGTTGTACCTCTTTGATGTTTCCCGGTTCCGGCCAGTCTAGAATCGCTTGTATTTTGCCAGACTCCATGTTCAGTCCCTGAGGAGAGATGACATAACCTAAGAATTGTATCTGTGAGCAATGGAATTCGCATTTCTCCAGTTTGATGTACAGGTGGTTTTCCCTCAGCCGGGTAAGTACGGTCTTGACGTGCTCCTGGTGTTCCTGTAGGGAATCAGAAAAGATTAGGATATCGTCCAGATAAATCACCATGAATTGGTCCATGATATCCCTAAAAATATCGTTAACTAGATGTTGGAAAGCCGCGGGAGCGTTACAAAGTCCAAAAGGCATCACTAGGTACTCAAAATGTCCATACCGACATCGGAACGCGGTCTTCCACTCGTCTCCGGGACGTATGCGGAGTAGATTGTATGCCCCACGGAGGTCCAATTTGGTGAATATTTTTGCCTGTTGGACCCTCTCCAATAGCTCAGGAATCAATGGTAACGGATACCGGTTCCGGATGGTTATTTTATTCAGTTCCCGGTAGTCAATACAGGGTCTTAGAGTCCCCTCTTTCTTTTTCACAAAAAAGATGGGTGCCCCTGCTGGTGAGGTAGACGGACGAATAAATCCCTTCGCCAGACTTTCATCAATGTAGTTTTTTAGTGCTTCTAGCTCAGGTGCCGCCAACGGGTAGACATGACCAAACGGGATCTCCGCCCCTGGGAGTAAGTCTATGGGGCAATCATACGGTCTATGCGGGGGAAGCCGATCGGCTTTTCTTTTGTCGCATATGTCCGCAAAGTCGTTATACACCGGGGGTAGAACAGGTACCTGTACAGTGCCCTCCGCATTCGGCGTTACTGGAACCGGAACAGTTGGACTAATGGTCGGAATACTCTGCGGTGGGAAGGATATTTCCTTAGTTTCCCAATCGATGACCGGATTTGTAGACCGTAGCCACGGAATACCTAAAATAATCGGAAAATGAGGAGAAGAAATTAGCATGAAAACAAGGGTCTCCTGCTGACCTGGCTTCATGACGCACTCTAGCGGTACGGTTTCCCGATCAACTGGTCCAGAGATTAACGGAGATCCGTCTACCGTCTCCATGGTAACCGGTGAGGCTCTTTGCTGAGTCCGGATACCGTGTTTCCTGGCAAAAGAGGAGTCCATGAAATTTCCCCCTGCCCCAGAATCTATCATTGCAGAGGTAGGTATTAGCTGTCCCTCCCACCGGATCTGAATGGGGAGCGAGCAATGGGTATATTTCCCTTCCGAGTCCTTCGGTGAGGTTGACATTACAGTCAAGGGAAATACCGCATCCAAGTGTCCACTTGCCTCAGAGATATCGGACTCTGCGTCCGTGTTGTCACACTCTGCCATGGCTGCCAATACCTTATTTGGGCGATTCGGACGTTTCGGGCAGTCGATCAAGAAATGGTCTGATTGACCGCAATAGAAACACAGACGCTCACGGAGCCGGTGTTCGCGACGTTCATTGGTCTCTCGCTTTTGCAGAGAGTCCACTTGCATAGGAACGTCCTCGGCCTCCCGTGGCGTCCTGAGAGCGGGTTCTCTGGAAGGAAATGCAAAGTTGTTTACACGGTTTACAGCTGCCCATTTTTCCTGTCTACGTTCCGTCAAGCGGGTATCAATACGCACACAGTGCTGGAGAAACAGTTCAAAATCCCCTGGAGATTCAGAACGAGCTAACTCGTCCTTGATGGTACCGGACAACCCCTTTCTGAAAACAGACAATAATGCATTGTTTCCCCAGTCGGTGTCTACCACTAACCTCTTGAACTCAGTGGCATATTCAACTACAGAACGCTTTCCCTGACGTAAGGAAAGGAGAGCCGATTCAGCGGTAGCACGGCGATTCGGATCATCAAACATCTGCGCCATTGCGGTCAGAAAATCATCTAGGTGATTTAAACGGATGTCCCGGTTCTCTATCATAGGATTAGCCCAAGCCAGTGCTTGTGAGGTTAATAACATAATTATACATAACACTTTGGACCGGTCAGAACGGTAATAATCAGCATGTACATCAAAAAACAGTATACATTGGTTCACAAATCCACGAAACTGACTACGGTCACCATTGAAACGGAATGGGGGTAACCTAGGCATACCGGCAGCTGATACGGACGTAGTGGGGCCGGCTTCCTGAGCCTCCACTCTGACTTGCAAGTCCTGTATAGCCGGACCCAGTACCTGGTGATCATGGCCCAGCTGTGCCTCCATATCTCTAAGTTTAGTCTGCACCACCTCCATCTCCTGCTGCAAGGAGTTAATCATAGAAAAGAGCTGATCTACTCCTCGTGTCTCAGTCATTGCCCCAGTGAAATCCTCTTGTGGCCTGAGTATAATGTAATACTATTGTATGTTTTGAGGATTTCGATAGCGTTAGGGCAATGACAGCCAGAGACGAGTTTGTGGTACAAGATGTTTATGATATGTAACCATGGTAGATACACAACGGAAATACACAGTATAACAAACACATGAAAATACCTTTCTGAAACGGAGCGAAGGGGATTCCCGGGGCCACGCACCAGACTCCCCCAGGGAGACCACCAGAGCGAACCCCTATACAGGGACTGTCCGGCAATCAACCCCGGAAGGCCTAAATGCGCCGCAGCCGGGACACAAGGGGCAAGCGGTAAAGTCCAGAAGTGTCCGTACGGGATGAAAGTCCAGAATGGTTATGAACCGGAAGAAACCGGGCAGACGTGCTGACCAAAGACGGCAGACGGAGTCCGGGCACAGTTTGAAGAAACCGGGTGTGGTCCAGAGTCGGTCGGTAGATTTTCAGGAGGATCCAAAGGTAATCAAGTAGCAGCAGCAGCAAAGCAGGAGCACACAGCAAGCAGTATACTCAGGCACTGGACTAGGCTTAGAGGCGGCCTTTTAAGCAGCTGGACAGGAAGTAGGGCAACAGAACATAAAACTCCATGTTAACCGAGGGCAAGCTCTTTCAAAAGAGGACTGGAAAACCCGGAAACCTGACAATGTGTGCATTCATGCACCACCCGGTACGCTACCCTTGCCAAATTGCTCACTCTAGATCCCCACACGATCCATGAAGCCGTTCCCCCGGTCACACCGCCTGCTGCCGGTTCCCACTCATCCCTGGGGGAGTTAGGCGAGTGGTATCGAGAGCTACATGTCGGCACTGATGATACCCCCATACACCACAAGGAAGGGGTATACCGGGTGGTACAGGAGTATGAGCGGGTTTTTAGCAAGCACCCTCTAGATTTTGGGCAGATTAAAGGGGTTCAACACCCCATCCCTACCGGTACACACTCCCCTATTAAAGAGAGATACAGGCCTATTCCCCCTGCCCACTACCAATGCGCCAAAGACATGTTGAGGAACATGAAGGAGGCAGGGGTTATTAGGGACAGCTGTAGTCCCTGGGCCGCTCCGTTGGTGCTGGTTAAGAAGAAGGATGGCACCATGCGGATGTGTGTGGATTACCGGAAGATTAACCAGATAACGCATAAGGATGCTTACCCTCTGCCCCGCATCAAAGAGTCCCTGGCCTCGCTGAGAACCGCTAACTACTTCTCCACCCTTGACCTCACCAGCGGGTACTGGCAGGTGGCCGTGGCACCGGAAGACCGAGAGAAGACTGCCTATGGGACCGTTTTGCTGTACTTGGATGATGTGATTGTGTACTCACAGACGTATGAAGCCCACCTGGAGCACCTAGCCGAGGTGTTCGCGTCCCTTGCCAAGTATGGGATGAAGTTGAAGCCCTCAAAGTGTCATCTGCTGAAACCCAGAGTGCAGTACCTAGGACATGTGGTTGGTGCGGAAGGTGTCGCCCCCAACCCCGAGAAGATCACCGCCATCCAAGACTGGCCGAGACCGACCACAGTGAGGGAAGTGAGGCAGTTTCTGGGCCTGGTGGGATATTACCGTCGCTTCATTAAGGGGTACACAAAGATGGCTGCCCCCATGCAAGACCTCCTCGTAGGACAGACCAAGGGTGGTAGATCCCTAGTAGCCCTATTGGTGTGGGAAGAAAAGCATGAGGAATCCTTCCGCCAGCTGAGAACAGCCCTGACCGGAGAGGAAATCCTAGCGTACCCTGACTACAGCCGCCCATTCATCCTCTACACCGACGCCAGCAATGTGGGCTTGGGGGCTGTTCTATCCCAGGTCCAAGACAGAAGGGAAAAGGTAATAGCTTATGCTAGCCGAAAACTCCGACCGACTGAGAGGAACCCTGAGAACTACATCTCCTTCAAGCTTGAGCTCTTGGCACTGGTGTGGGCTATCACCGAGCGGTTCCGCCATTACCTGGCAGCAGCCAAGTTCACCGCGTACACAGACAATAACCTGCTGACCCATCTAGATACGGCCAAGCTGGGCGCGTTGGAGCAGCGGTGGGTGACCAGGTTAGCCAACTACGATTTCACCATCAAGTACCGGGCCGGCCGTACCAACGTCAATGCCAATGCACTCTCCCGGATGCCCCACCTGTCGGAAGAGGGGCCAGAGGATGATGACCTCGAAGAGATCGAGTTGCCTGCATTTCACCGGCCATTCACTGAGAAGGTGCACGTCTACCAACAACGGGTGAACCTGGATCCGCTGCCCCGACAGGACTGGCAGGAAGCTCAGGACCAGGCACCTGCTGTCCGCCTGGTCAAGACTCTAGTGGAACAGGGTTCTGCTGGGATAGACCCTGCTGCCCCTGCCGAAGCCCAACGTCTGTGGCAAGAATGGACCCGGCTATACCAACACCAGGGGAAGTTGTATCGCGAGCTGATTAATCCAAAGACTCACGAGAAGATCCGCCAGCTGGTGATTCCCCAGGCTAACGTGCCCACCGTCCTGCAAGCATACCATGATGGTGCAGTGCACTTCGGGTGGAAGAAGCTAGAGATGTTGTTAAGAGAGCGGTTCTATTGGAGTGGAATGCGGGAATCTGTGGAGGCCTGGTGCCGAGAATGTGGCCCTTGCGCATTGAGAAGGAAGGACGAGGCCAGCCAGAAGGCACCCCTACACCCGATCATTACACACCAACCGCTGGAGCTGGTTGCCCTTGACCATGTAAAGCTCACCCCCAGCCGAAGTGGGTACACCTACGCTCTGACCATCGTAGACCACTACTCGAGGTTCCTGGTGGTTGTCCCAGTTAAGGACTTAACCGGCCGCACCGCTGCTAAGGCTTTCCAGGCTTATTTCTGTTGACCGCATTGGTACCCGGAGAGGGTGCTTACCGACCAGGGTCCGGCCTTTGAAGCAGAGGTATTCCAGGAATTCTGCCAGTTGTACGGCTGCAAGAAAATCCGGACCACGCCTTACCACGCCCAAACCAATGGCATTTGTGAAAAGATGAACCACTTGGTCCTGGGCCTCCTCAAGACGTTACCACTGGAAGAGCGGAACCTGTGGCTGGAGAATCTACCTGACCTGGTCGATATGTACAACAACATCCCTTCCAGCTCTACGAAATGCACTCCAGCATACCTGATGAGAGCTCGTCCCGGCCGGCTACCAGTGGATCTGGAAATGGGCTTGGAAGCTTCAGAAGCACTCCTGTCGACAGCTGAATGGGACACTCGGCGGAGGACACAGTACCGACAGGTCCAGGAGTATGTTGAAAAGAACTTGTGCCGGAGTCGGGGACAACAGGAGCAGTGCTTCAACAAGAAGGCGCCTGCCGGTTCCTTCCAACCTGGGGATGTAGTGCTGAAGCGGAAAAGAAGGGCCCACAAGCTGGATGATCAATGGGAAAAAACCCCGTATGTAGTCCAGCCCACAGGATGGGAGAATGGGAAGGCCTACCAGATCAGCCGTGACCAGGGGGGGACTTTGGCCACGGTTTCCCGAGACCACCTGAAGAAGTGCCCACCAGCATTGAGAGTAGCGGATGAGGCTCCAGTTCCCAGTCCAGTGGAGAAGGAAAAAGAGGTAATCCACACCATGATGGGTGATTTTCCAGCAGACTGGCCTACACAGAACGGTGCGGTGATCCTTCCAGTGATACTGTTCCCACAACCCGTGGATGAAGAAATGATGGAAACGGTTAACCGCGAGCCAGTGCCCAGGGATGTACCTGTACCCAGCTCCCCTACGCCTCCGCCTGCCCCACATGATAGCAGGGAGGAGGAACTGACTGTTCCCTCTGCCCCACTGCCTGTCACCACTGACACCGGATCCCGAAGGTCCACTCGCCCCAACCTAGGTAGACCCCCACTTAGGTACAGGGAAACTACTCTTTAAAAGGGGGGGGCTTTATGTGTTGAGTGTACCAGTTTGAAAGTTTTAAATGATAAGTAAAGATGATCAACCAAAGAAGTTTACCTGATTGAACCGTGATTAAACCGGCCGTTGCCGGCAACTGTTGTCCCCGTAGGGACTGTGCAACCATTGCGTAAGGAACTGCTTACGGACAAGCCCGAGAACTTGCAGGGCAACCACAAACTTAGTGCAATGTAAATAAAAATGTTTGTTGGCTTGAGACCGTTACCGCCTCCGGAGAGGCTGATTTGGGAGGATGGGCCTGGAGGAAAGGGATGGCCTAGGCCCGCCACTACCGTAACCGGTGGCGATCCTCCGGGGGTTCAGGGGTCCCCTTGGACGTGGGCCCCCTGAAAGAGACAGAACCCGCTCGGGCAACTTGGTGCTGGACTGGGGTCAAGGGGTGCTGCCCGCTTCTTAGGGGCAGCATCAGGGCCAGGTTGTTTGGGTGGGAGAAGAGCGGAAGCTGTACCGTTGTAAAATGTTTATGATGCTTTTACATGTTTTACCGTTTTATTCTTTTTCAGTTGTGAAAATAAAACCGGTGATGGACGGGCAGCCCGCGGACGGTCTGCATTTTACTATAGGGGAATGTGGCGCCCTGGACAAGCCAGGTCGTCACAGGTACTACACCAACACGCTCTACACTCCGGCTAGGCACACCGAAGCTAAACACAAATCCTAGTTGCCTTCCTCCAGGGGCTGATGTCCACACCAGGGGGTGGGCCAGGCGGTTGATCCCACCCACCGAGGAGTTCACAGTCCTGGAGGCGGGAAAAGGAGTCAGATTAGAGATCAGTTTTGGAGTTAGAGAAGTGAAGAGGAGAGGAGACTGACCGTGTCCGTGTGTGTGGCCCGGGCACTCAGCAAGGTTGGCAGACGGTGGTGACCTTCTGCAGGAGAGGCTGATTGGAGTGAACCGTACGGACCGGGGATGGGCGGTGGCCCGCCGGTACCAGATCGGGGAGTGAAGAGAAGCCAGCACCATCCGGCAGGGCCTACGGACCCCGACCAGGCTAGGAGTCGCCGTAAAACCGGTCAAATCCGTTAGCGACAGGAACCTCCAGGGTTTCCCAGCAGTCAAGACCCGATTGAAGGCAACAGCTCACACCGTAGAGGGAAGCACAGTCACCGCCAAGGCTACAGTTCCCAGGGCCAGAGCCTGCGGGCAAAAGGGGCTCCCTCAGCATCCATCCAAGCTGGGGAGCGGGTTACCGGTGGGAAGCCCGCTAGATTTTGGGGGAATAAAAGGGGTCCACCACCACATCCCCACAGGTGCACACCCACCCATCAAAGAGAGCTATAAGCCAATACCACCTTCACATTGCCAGTGTACCAAGGACATGTTGAGCAATATGAAGGCGGCTGGGGTTATCCGTGACAGTTGTAGCCTTTGGGCAGCTCTGTTGATCCTGTTAAAAAAGAAGGACGGCACCATTCCCCGTATTGAGGAATCGCTAGCTGCATTGAGAACTGCAAATTATTTTTCTACCCTTGATCTCACTAGTCACTATTGGCAAGTGTCCGTTGCTGAGGCAGACCGGGAGAAGACCGCCTTCGCCACCCCTATGGGTCTCTGCGAGTTCAAAAGCATGCCCTTCGAGCTGTGCAATGCGCCAGGAACCTTCCAGAGGCTGATGGAATGCTGCTTGGGACAAGATTTTAGGGTGTATAAAAAGGGAGATTAGATCCCGTGATCCCAACGTATTGTTACACCTCTATAAATCACTTGTAAGGCTACATCTGGAATATGGGAACCAGTTTTGGGCTCCACATTTTAATAAGGACATTCAGAAGTTAGAGTCAGTTCAAAGGTGGGCAACTAGACTACTACAAGGAATGGAAGGCCTCCCATATGATGACAAGTTGAAAAAGTTATTAAGTGATTATTGGCTGCAATGGGGCTTTCTGGCTGGTGCCAGCCTCTCTTCTTAGCACACAGGAACCACAATCCCTACACCATGCTTCAATGGATTCTCTCATCCCAGCCCAGTAAAGCTACATATTTTACACAGTCATAAGCAGCCAAAAGGGATCTATTCTATTCAATTGCAAATGATCTAGATAAGACTGAGAATAAGATACTGCACGGGACATAGCAGAGTTGGTCAAGTTGAGTGGAGATGAGTTTGCTATTTGGCACAGCTTTTTGCATCAATAAAGCAAGTAAAAGGTGTGAAAGATAAAAAAAAGGGTGAAAGTGTGAAAAGTGAATTGGCCAAATTGAGGTGCATATAAAGTTTTTGCTTTCTTTCAATTCACTAATGGGGCTCATTTGAATCAGGTGAATTGAGTTCTGCTTTTGGAAACTGGGTTAAGAAGGGGTGCACCGGTCCTGGAGGTACTGCAATACCAGGTCAATGCGTGGAGTGGACAGAGCAAGATTTTTTCCATCTCCTTGTTCTAAAAATCCATTTAATATATGGTCCCCAGAGAGGGGACGTATCAGATATTAAACTGATAAGAACAGATTTAATTTTTTTTTTTTTCTGTTTATCAGTAGGACTTCAAAATAACAAAGGTGATCGCCTCCCGTTGCCTGGAAACCGTCCAGGCACAAGAGGGCTATGTGTCACCAGAAGGCGCACACAGTTCCTCAAGGCCGGCAGACGTGCAATCCCAGGCACCTTCCAGTACCGACCAAGGTAGCGTCCTCCGAAACTACACTTGATCTTAGCCAAAAGGCCGAGAAGCTATAACCCGAATTGGTTACGGCCTTGAGTGGCACCCTGGCCTATACCGGACACATCTTAGGGAGAGGGAGACAAACCCACGCCTACAGAAGACATTTTGTCACCCAAGCCAACCCTTGAAAAGGCTGTTTTGCAGAGCAAAAACAAGAAGAATGGTGCTTTTTGCAGCCGCCGCCCACTGCAATGAATCTGAATAACTCCTCCTTTTGGACACAAGCACCTCCCCTCCCCCTTGCAGTCTTTCCAATTCATGATACAAAAAGACGGACGGACAGGACAGGACAGGACAGGCTGCCTGACTTTCCGTCACTGCCACCCTTTGCCATCCTTGCCCGTAGAAAGCCCTTTCATCATCCCCAAACCCTAATCTTTTCCCTTCCCTTCCCAGATGCGTCTCACTCCCTTTCATTAGGAAGTGAGCGCAGCCTTTTCTCCGTTCTGCACATGCGCGACGTTAAACACAAATGCGCAGGCGTGCGTTCCATTACCCTCACTGCATTCCACTCCCATACAGGAAGTGGGCGCAGCTATTACTACGGTCGCACATAAAAGAACCCACGGCCACCACTGCACATAGCTGACTCCACCACAGGACACCCACTTCTACACCAACACAGGTAAGACAGGATCGGCACCTCTATGCTCCTGTTACAATCAGGCTCAGTCACCATGTGATAACGCTCTCAACTCTTTAGTTGCAGGCTCCCCTTGCTTCACCTCCACTGGCTGTGCTGCCATTTCCTCTCCCACCTGGAAGGTATACTTTATTCCACTATTTTCCTGTTTCTCTCTTCCCCCTTTTCCCATAACCTACTTTTATCTGCATTTGTGGGGTATCTATATGCTATTTACATCATAGTTTTATTCATTAATATGGAAGGGAAGAGTGCCCATGAGAGTGTTGAACTGCGGAGAGCAAGAGATTAAGCTGCTCCGATTTGCCACCATTGATAAGCTGTTCTCAGTAGATACACATGCTATCCAAACAGCAGCATCCACCATTGCTTCAGCCCACCCATTCAGTGACAGCTCACCAAGTCAGCCAGAGGAGTGGTGTAAGGAATTACACGTAGGCACTGACTCCACACCTTCACATCACAAGAAGGGGGTCTACAGGCTAGTGCAAGAATACGAGCAAGTCTTCAGCAAACATCCGCTAGACTTTTGAAGAATAAAAGGGGTCAAACACTACATCCCCACAAGTGCACACCCACCCATCAAAGAGAGATATAAGCCAAAACTACCTGCACATTACCAGTGTACCAAGGACATGTTGAGCAACATGAAGGAGGCTGGGGTTATCCGTGACAGTTGTAGCCTCTGGGCAGCTCCGTTGGTCCTGTTAAAGAAGAAGGACAGCACCACTCCCCTGTATTGAGGAATAGCTAGCTGCATTGAGAACTGCAAATTATTTTTCTACCCTTGATCTCACTAGTCGCTATTGGCAAGTGTCCGTTGCTGAGGCAGACCGGGAGAAGACCGCCTTTGCCACCCCGATGGGTCTCTGCGAGTTCAAAAGCATGCCCTTCGAGCTGTGCAATTTGCCAGGAACCTTCCAGAGGCTGATGGAATGCTGCTTGGGACACCGAAACTTTGAAACGGTACTGCTATACCTTTATGATGTTATTGTTTATTCTAAAGCAAACAAGATTTTAGGGTGTATAAAAAGGGAGATTAGATCCGGTGATCCCAACGTATTGTTACCCCTCTATAAATCACTTGTAAGGCCACATCTGGAATATGGGGTAAAGTCCTGAGCAGGTTGATAACCATTGGTTTGAGCATGGTAGGGTGTAGTGCGCATCTTCCTGCATCGGTAAAAGCTGCAGAAGTCCTTGAAGATTTCCGCTTCAAAGGCTGTGCCTTGATCTGTGAGGACTCTCTCTGAGTAGCCATGAGGTCTGCATAAGTGTGCTTGGAAGACCTTCGCTGCAGTATGGGCCATTAGATCTTTGACTTGTACCACAACCATAAATCTCGAGTAGTTGTCTACCATCGTAAGTGCATACGTGAGCTCGCCTCGATATTCTGCAACAAAACTCCCTTTTTCGATTTCAGTTTCAGCAAACACTCCTCTTCCTGTAGAAAATATTTATCATTACCTAAGACAGTCATTCTAATGCATGACAATATTAAGGCAATTTAGTTAAAACTTGTTTTAACTCACCTTTAAGGGGATTGATGTATTTCATGGTCAATCCAGGTTTGTCAGTGATGGCACTGACATAATGTATGGCGTCTTTTTCGGGCGTTATCCTTTGCCTTTTCATTGTGAAAATCCAGTTGCCTATATCAAAGCAAATTCTACTACTTGTAAAGTATGCAGAAAATGAAATGTAGAACATATAACATCAACTGCTTAGGAACGCATCATAGGTTAGTACTTAAAAGGATATTGTCATGTTCTAGTCATAATGCAAGCTGGACATTTTTCATGTTACCCTGTAATCGCCGGCCTGTTCTAATGCTCACAAGCCAAGATATAGGCTCAGCTGCTAAGGCTTCCCTCTGCCTTCTGAATGAAACTTGAATATGTCTGGGTCACTGTGTATATAGCAGGTGCTCAGAAAAAATAAGAGTCAATTCAATAGAAATAGCTCTGGCACACTATAGTGATCAATAACGTAAGAAAAGAACTCTTGGAATGCTGAAAATTCTTTATTTGTGCAAAAGGATAATTCATCCAACGTTTCGACCTTGTTTTTAGGTCTTTATCAAGGATAAAGTTATCTAAGATCATAAAGGGTTACAAAACCATATAAACACGTAATTAGTACATAGTACAACATAACAGTACAATATATTGCTACTTGAGAGTACAATGGGTCAAATGACCATGATGCACATACAAAAAATTTTTCCAAAGCCATAGTGAAAACATTTGTACTGAGGAAAGAAAATTTCCACATGACCTATCTGGAGAAACATTCTGGATCAAACAACCAAAAATAGTCAAGCAGGTAAATACACACCTATATGGATAACAGGATGATATGTGTTCAATTGTATAGCGTCATTGCCATTAAGGTACAAATGGAAAACTTGCAATCCTATATAGTGAAGGAAATGAACACATATCATATCAAAGAACACAGGAACATGGGTGTGAGAAAAACCTCAATGTTTATACTTTGTTCTTTATAATGGTGTGAACATGTATATGTCTCAGTACCTTATGCACTTGAGAATTCTAGTGAGTAGATCATGAAAGCCTATTTCAGAACTGGAATCGGTAAATAATTGTAGGTGGAATCTAAATGAAAAGATGGTACAAGTGTTATCATGACTAGAGATGAGCGAACCGGTCGCGGTTCGGCTCGAGGTTGGTTCGCCGAACGGACCTCCCGTTCGAGTTCGGTTCGTCGAACGTTCGACGAACCGAACTCGAGCCAATAGGAAACAATGGCAGGCAATCACAAACACAGAAAAACACCTAGAAAACACCCTCAAAGGTGTCCTAAAGGTGACAAACAACTCAAACACATTGGAAAGTGACAAGGACATATACTCATGCGAAAACAAAACAGCTGGACAAGGAAAAAGAGGAGGACACACAGATATATGAGTATATGCAAGGAAACATCGATTCCATTAATGTGCAACTTGAGCCCTGCTCATTCTTGGCTTCCAATCTTTATAAATTGCCTGAGCTCGCCACGTACGTCTTGGGGATCTTGTCGTGTCCTGCAGCCAGCGTTCTCTCGGAACCTGTCTTCAGTGCTGCTGTGGGTCTGCTGGCAGATAAGCACACGTGTCTGTCCACTGACAATGTGGACATGGCTCTCAGAGGACTTTTCTTCCCCTGGGTCAGCCAGGGGACGGGAAAGGCACGCGTATTTTTGAGAGTGCTTCATGCAAAGCATCTTTTTCTTTTTCAAAAGGGAGCTCAACCGATGCCAGTCAAGTGGGGTGTGTGTGGCCCAGTGAGTAGAAACGAGGGAGACTGTGGTTGGAGTCCCCTCGCTGTGTCTCTAAAAGAACCAAGATGAACAAGTCATGGCTCTCAGAGGACTTTTCTTCCCCTGGGTCAGCCAGGGGACGGGAAAGGCACGCGTATTTTTGAGAGTGCTTCATGCAAAGCATCTTTTTCTTTTTCAAAAGGGAGCTCAACCGATGCCAGTCAAGTGGGGTGTGTGTGGCCCAGTGAGTGGAAACGAGGGAGACTGTGGTTGGAGTCCCCTCGCTGTGTCTCTAAAAGAACCAAGATGAACAAGTCATGGCTCTCAGAGGACTTTTCTTCCCCTGGGTCAGCCAGGGGACGGGAAAGGCACGCGTATTTTTGAGAGTGCTTCATGCAAAGCATCTTTTTCTTTTTCAAAAGGGAGCTCAACCGATGCCAGTCAAGTGGGGTGTGTGTGGCCCAGTGAGTGGAAACGAGGGAGACTGTGGTTGGAGTCCCCTCGCTGTGTCTCTAAAAGAACCAAGATGAACAAGTCATGGCTCTCAGAGGACTTTTCTTCCCCTGGGTCAGCCAGGGGACGGGAAAGGCACGCGTATTTTTGAGAGTGCTTCATGCAAAGCATCTTTTTCTTTTTCAAAAGGGAGCTCAACCGATGCCAGTCAAGTGGGGTGTGTGTGGCCCAGTGAGTGGCAACGAGGGAGACTGTGGTTGGAGTCCCCTCGCTGTGTCTCTAAAAGAACCAAGATGAACAAGTCATGGCTCTCAGAGGACTTTTCTTCCCCTGGGTCAGCCAGGGGACGGGAAAGGCACGCGTATTTTTGAGAGTGCTTCATGCAAAGCATCTTTTTCTTTTTCAAAAGGGAGCTCAACCGATGCCAGTCAAGTGGGGTGTGTGTGGCCCAGTGAGTGGAAACGAGGGAGACTGTGGTTGGAGTCCCCTCGCTGTGTCTCTAAAAGAACCAAGATGAACAAGTCATGGCTCTCAGAGGACTTTTCTTCCCCTGGGTCAGCCAGGGGACGGGAAAGGCACGCGTATTTTTGAGAGTGCTTCATGCAAAGCATCTTTTTCTTTTTCAAAAGGGAGCTCAACCGATGCCAGTCAAGTGGGGTGTGTGTGGCCCAGTGAGTGGCAACGAGGGAGACTGTGGTTGAAGTCCCCTCGCTGTGTCTCTAAAAGAACCAAGATGAACAAGTCATGGCTCTCAGAGGACTTTTCTTCCCCTGGGTCAGCCAGGGGACGGGAAAGGCACGCGTATTTTTGAGAGTGCTTCATGCAAAGCATCTTTTTCTTTTTCAAAAGGGAGCTCAACCGATGCCAGTCAAGTGGGGTGTGTGTGGCCCAGTGAGTGGCAACGAGGGAGACTGTGGTTGGAGTCCCCTCGCTGTGTCTCTAAAAGAACCAAGATGAACAAGTCATGGCTCTCAGAGGACTTTTCTTCCCCTGGGTCAGCCAGGGGACGGGAAAGGCACGCGTATTTTTGAGAGTGCTTCATGCAAAGCATCTTTTTCTTTTTCAAAAGGGAGCTCAACCGATGCCAGTCAAGTGGGGTGTGTGTGGCCCAGTGAGTGGCAACGAGGGAGACTGTGGTTGGAGTCCCCTCGCTGTGTCTCTAAAAGAACCAAGATGAACAAGTCATGGCTCTCAGAGGACTTTTCTTCCCCTGGGTCAGCCAGGGGACGGGAAAGGCACGCGTATTTTTGAGAGTGCTTCATGCAAAGCATCTTTTTCTTTTTCAAAAGGGAGCTCAACCGATGCCAGTCAAGTGGGGTGTGTGTGGCCCAGTGAGTGGAAACGAGGGAGACTGTGGTTGGAGTCCCCTCGCTGTGTCTCTAAAAGAACCAAGATGAACAAGTCATGGCTCTCAGAGGACTTTTCTTCCCCTGGGTCAGCCAGGGGACGGGAAAGGCACGCGTATTTTTGAGAGTGCTTCATGCAAAGCATCTTTTTCTTTTTCAAAAGGGAGCTCAACCGATGCCAGTCAAGTGGGGTGTGTGTGGCCCAGTGAGTGGCAACGAGGGAGACTGTGGTTGGAGTCCCCTCGCTGTGTCTCTAAAAGAACCAAGATGAACAAGTCATGGCTCTCAGAGGACTTTTCTTCCCCTGGGTCAGCCAGGGGACGGGAAAGGCACGCGTATTTTTGAGAGTGCTTCATGCAAAGCATCTTTTTCTTTTTCAAAAGGGAGCTCAACCGATGCCAGTCAAGTGGGGTGTGTGTGGCCCAGTGAGTGGCAACGAGGGAGACTGTGGTTGGAGTCCCCTCGCTGTGTCTCTAAAAGAACCAAGATGAACAAGTCATGGCTCTCAGAGGACTTTTCTTCCCCTGGGTCAGCCAGGGGACGGGAAAGGCACGCGTATTTTTGAGAGTGCTTC
Organism: Anomaloglossus baeobatrachus; assembly: GCF_048569485.1. NCBI lineage: Eukaryota > Metazoa > Chordata > Amphibia > Anura > Aromobatidae > Anomaloglossus > Anomaloglossus baeobatrachus. The sequence goes on from NW_027441948.1 coordinate 396,675, forward strand.
ATGCAAAGCATCTTTTTCTTTTTCAAAAGGGAGCTCAACCGATGCCAGTCAAGTGGGGTGTGTGTGGCCCAGTGAGTGGCAACGAGGGAGACTGTGGTTGGAGTCCCCTCGCTGTGTCTCTAAAAGAACCAAGATGAACAAGTCATGGCTCTCAGAGGACTTTTCTTCCCCTGGGTCAGCCAGGGGACGGGAAAGGCACGCGTATTTTTGAGAGTGCTTCATGCAAAGCATCTTTTTCTTTTTCAAAAGGGAGCTCAACCGATGCCAGTCAAGTGGGGTGTGTGTGGCCCAGTGAGTGGCAACGAGGGAGACTGTGGTTGGAGTCCCCTCGCTGTGTCTCTAAAAGAACCAAGATGAACAAGTCATGGCTCTCAGAGGACTTTTCTTCCCCTGGGTCAGCCAGGGGACGGGAAAGGCACGCGTATTTTTGAGAGTGCTTCATGCAAAGCATCTTTTTCTTTTTCAAAAGGGAGCTCAACCGATGCCAGTCAAGTGGGGTGTGTGTGGCCCAGTGAGTGGAAACGAGGGAGACTGTGGTTGGAGTCCCCTCGCTGTGTCTCTAAAAGAACCAAGATGAACAAGTCATGGCTCTCAGAGGACTTTTCTTACCCTGGGTCAGCCAGGGGACGGGAAAGGCACGCGTATTTTTGAGAGTGCTTCATGCAAAGCATCTTTTTCTTTTTCAAAAGGGAGCTCAACCGATGCCAGTCAAGTGGGGTGTGTGTGGCCCAGTGAGTGGCAACGAGGGAGACTGTGGTTGGAGTCCCCTCGCTGTGTCTCTAAAAGAACCAAGATGAACAAGTCATGGCTCTCAGAGGACTTTTCTTCCCCTGGGTCAGCCAGGGGACGGGAAAGGCACGCGTATTTTTGAGAGTGCTTCATGCAAAGCATCTTTTTCTTTTTCAAAAGGGAGCTCAACCGATGCCAGTCAAGTGGGGTGTGTGTGGCCCAGTGAGTGGCAACGAGGGAGACTGTGGTTGGAGTCCCCTCGCTGTGTCTCTAAAAGAACCAAGATGAACAAGTCATGGCTCTCAGAGGACTTTTCTTCCCCTGGGTCAGCCAGGGGACGGGAAAGGCACGCGTATTTTTGAGAGTGCTTCATGCAAAGCATCTTTTTCTTTTTCAAAAGGGAGCTCAACCGATGCCAGTCAAGTGGGGTGTGTGTGGCCCAGTGAGTGGCAACGAGGGAGACTGTGGTTGGAGTCCCCTCGCTGTGTCTCTAAAAGAACCAAGATGAACAAGTCATGGCTCTCAGAGGACTTTTCTTCCCCTGGGTCAGCCAGGGGACGGGAAAGGCACGCGTATTTTTGAGAGTGCTTCATGCAAAGCATCTTTTTCTTTTTCAAAAGGGAGCTCAACCGATGCCAGTCAAGTGGGGTGTGTGTGGCCCAGTGAGTGGCAACGAGGGAGACTGTGGTTGGAGTCCCCTCGCTGTGTTATACATGCTTTTAGAAGGGCATGACATGGCTTGGAGGTTGACTTTCATAAAATGCAAACTGTTGGCTACCAAAATGCTGCCTTTCCAACAACTGTGGTTATAGGCAATGAGGAACATACTGATGAAGATGAGACGCAGATACCCGATTAGGATGACAACTTAAATATTCGGTCAGGGCAAGAAGAGGCTCGGTCTGAGGGGGAGGGTAGTGCAAACACAACAATTGATGATGAAGTTCTAGATCCCACCTACTGTCAACCCCCAGTCAGGCACTCGAGGAGGTCAACAGAGGCGGTGGAGGAGGATGCAACCGACGACGAAATTACCTTGCGCCTTCCTGGACAGAGTCGGAGCACTGGTAGCACGTCTACAACTGCATCCTCAGCCACCACTCTGCCTATGAGCATTATTCGGGGTGCATCAACAGGTCGCATGGCCTCTAAGCCTTGCCTAGCCTGTTCCTTTTTTGACATAGAAAAAGATCGCCCAAATCATGTGATATGTAAAATTTGTCATGATTCTCTTAGTAGAGGTCAAAACCTCAGCAGTTTGACAACTTCTTCCATGAATCGTCACATGAATAAATATCATAGGTCCCGGTGGGAAGCTCACTGTGCTGCAATGCGGCCTAGCGGAGCGAACCATCCACCGCCCGCCCCTTCCAGTGCATCCGCGCGCTCTTCATCTTCTAGGACTGTGGGGACAGCTGTCACACCTGTTTTTCCACGCAAAACTTCCACCACTGTAACCGCAACAGGCAGTTTGCTTGGTAGGTCGTCAGTTGGTTTGGAAGGGGAAACAAGTGAGTGTGTACAGCTCTCTCAGACATCGATAGCACCTACGTTGGATGAAGGCAACATCATGTCTCCGCCTGCACTTTCCTCACAAACCTGCATTTTTCCAGGGACACCCTACTCAACACCGTCTACACACAGCAGCCAGATCTCTGTCCCTCAGATGTGGTCAAATAAAAGGCCACTTCCTCCGACCCATGACAAAGCTAAGAGGTTGACTCTATCCCTCTGTAAGCTGTTGGCTACCGAAATGCTGCCTTTCCGCCTAGACACACAGGATTTTAGAGACCTTATGTCTGTCGCTGTGCCCCAGTACCAGATGCCTAGTCGCCACTACTTCTCTAAGAAAGGTGTGCCCGCGCTACACCAGCATGTCGCACACAACATCACCGCTTCCTTGAGAAACTCTGTGTGTGAACGGGTGCATTTCACCACCGATACTTGGACCAGTAAGCATGGACAGGGACGTTACATGTCGCTGACTGGGCACTCGGTAACTATGTTGATAGATGGTGAAGGGTCTGCTGCACAAGTCTTGCCGTCCCCACGACTTGTGTGTCAATCCTCTGTCTGTCCAAGTTCCGCCACTGCTTCTGCATCCTCCACCTCATCTGGGTCCTCCACCTCCGCCCCAAGCCTGCCTGGTCAGGCCACCAGCGTTCTCACTGCGCAGAAGGAATCACGCACCCCTCATTACTATGCTGGCAGCAGAGCGCAACGGCATCAGGCGGTCTTTAGCTTGACATGTCTTGGGAATAAGAGTCACACAGCTGAGGAGTTGTGGTCAGCTCTGCGGTCCGAGTTTAATAAATGGTTGTCTCCACTCAACCTGCAGCCTGGTAAGGCCGTGTGCGACAATGCTGCAAACCTGGGTGCGGCCCTTCGCCTGGGCAAGGTGACACACGTGCCTTGTATGGCTCACGTGTTGAACCTTGTTGTCCAGCAATTTTTAACACACTATCCCGGCCTAGATGGCCTTCTGACCAGGGCACGTAAACTGTCTGCAGTGCTCACTTCCGCCGTTCAACCGCCGCAGCTGAGCGACTTGCATCGCTCCAGAAGTCTTTCGGCCTGCCGGTTCATCGCCTGAAATGCGATGTGGCGACACGCTGGAATTCAACTCTCCACATGTTACAGCGACTGTGGCAGCACCGGCGAGCCCTGGTGCAATACGTCATGATGGGCCAACGAGATGCAGAAGTGGGGCAGATCACCCTGATGGAGTGATCTCAGATCAAGGACCTATGCACCGTTCTGCACAGTTTCGACATGGCGACGAATATGTTTAGCGCTGACAATGCCATTATCAGCATGACGATTACAGTCATTTACATGCTGGAGCACACGCTAAACACTATTCGGAGTCAGGGGGTGGGACAACAGGAAGGGGAGGAACTACAGGAGGATTCATATGCGCAAGACACAACAACATCACCAAGGTCCAGACGTTCATCATCACCAACGCGGCAGGCATGGGACCATGGGGGACAGGGATCAACAAGGGCGCATGGTAGCAGGCGAGATGTTGAGGAAGGTGCAGGAGGACATGAAGATATGGAGGACGAACTGTCCATGGACATGGAAGACTCAGCGGATGAGGGAGACCTTGGTCAAAATTCAGTTGAAAGAGGTTGGGGGGAGATGTCAGAGGAAGAAAGAACGGTTAGCACCTCTATGCCACAAACACAGCGTGGACTTGGTCCGCATGGCTGCGCAAGACACATGAGTGCCTTCTTGTTGCACTACCTCCAACATGACCCTCGGATTGTCAAAATTAGAAGTGATGATGACTACTGGCTTGCCACACTATTAGATCCCCGGGACAAGTCCAAATTTTGTGACATAATTCCACCCATAGAAAGGGACGCACGTATGCTGGAGTATCAGCATAAGCTGTTACTCGATCTTAGCTCGGCTTTTACACCAAACAACCGTGCAGGTGAAGGGAGTGATTCTCCCAGTTGTAACTTGACAAACATGGGACGGCATCGTCATCTTCAACAGTCTACCCGTACCAGTAGGACCGTATCTGGTGCTGGTAACAGCAATTTTATGGAATATTTTCATAATTTTTTTAGACCCTCCTTTGCAAGGCCACCAGAGACAACAAGTCTGACACATAGTCAACGGATGGAGAGGATGATACAGGAGTATCTCGAAATGAACATCGATGCAATGACTTTGCAAATGGAGCCTTGCTCCTTTTGGGCTTCAAATCTAGAAAAATTGACAGAGCTCTCCAGTTACGCCTTGGAGATTTTGTCGTGTGCAGCTGCCAGCGTTGTCTCTGAACGTGTCTTCTTCAGTGCTGCTGGGTGTGTGCTGACAGATAAGCGCACGCGTCTGTCCAGTGACAATGTGGACACACTGACGTTCATCAAAATGAACAAGTCATGGATCCAGAAGGAATTTACTACCCCTGTGTCATCCTGGGGAGAGTAAATGCTTGTGGATTTGGAATGTGCTTGATGCAAATCAAAACATCCTGTTTGCAACTAGGGCACAAGTGCTGCCACTGATGGGGTGTCTGTGTGCCCAATGTTGGGAAAAAAGGTAGACTCCGCTTGGAGTAACCCTTGCTTGATGTGTTTTTTAAAAATGATACAAGATGAACAGATCTGAAGGCAAGATGAAGGCAACATCATGTCTCCGCCTGCACTTTTCTCACAAACCTGCATTTTTCCAGGGACACCCTACTCAACACCGTCTACAGACAGCAGCCAGATCTCTTTCCCTCAGATGTGGTCAAATAAAAGGCCACTTACTGCGACCCATGACAAAGCTAAGTGGTTGACTCTATCCCTCTGTAAGCTGTTGGCTACCGAAATGCTGCCTTTACGCGTAGTGGACACACAGGATTTTACAGACCTTATGTCTGTCGCTGTGCCCCAGTACCACATGCCCAATCACCACTGCTTCTCCAAGAAAAGCATGCCCGCGCTACACCAGCATGTCGCACACAACATCACCACTTCCTTGAGAAAATCTGTGTGCGACAGGGTGCATTTCAACACAGATACTTGGACCAGTAAGCATAGACAGGGTCATTACATGTCACTGACTGGGCACTGGCAAACTATGGTGAGAGATGGAGAAGGGTCTGCTGTACAAGTCTTGCCGTCCCCACGAGTTGTTTCAATCCTTGTTCTGTATGTAGAAGTTAATACACTGCTTCTGCCTCTTCAACCTCGTGTGGGTCCTCTACCTTGGCGCAAACCCTGTGTGGTCAGGCCACCCTTCCTTGCAACTGCGCACAAGGACTACCACACACCTCCTTACTATGCTGGCAGCAGAGCTCAATGCCATCAGGCGGTCAAAGCTTTACTTTGAAATGTATGGGAAATGTGAGTCACACCGCTATTACAGAGAATAGTAGTCAGGCAGGGTCAAAACATTAATTGAGGAACAGGAACAGAATGGGACGGCCAGGAAAGAATCAGAAAACAAGCAGAGTTGAAATGCGTATCGGCCAACAAGGTACATAAACAGCAAGCAGGAAAAGTAGTCAGGTAACAAGCACACAAAATCATAAAACTGAACTGGGGGTAAAATTAACCAGAGGTTCATAGCTATGTCTGGCAGTGGTCTGCAGACAGGATGGGCATAAAAAAGGGTGTGGTGTCTTCCCATTGGTTGTAGCTGAATGATGGTATTTCATCTGTGAGATACCCACCAGCTACATTCAGCCAGAGATTCTGCATCTGTCAAGGTAATGCAGCCCAGTGGGTGAGCATAACCTGCGTCCACCTGCGCCGCTGGCATCGACTACTCTCACATCATCAGCACTATTCATGAAAGGAACACGTTGTCACCTGGCAACCGGAGTACAAATTGACGGAGCGGACTACGTTGGTGACTTAACAGCCGTGTGCGGCAATGATGCAAACCTGGCTGCGGGCCATCCTCAGGGCAATGTGACACACGTGCCTTTTAGGGCTCACGTGTTGAACCGAATTCGCCAGCAATTTTTAAAACACCATCACGGCCTACATGGCCTTGTGCAGTGGGCACGCTCGCTATGTGCTCACTTCCATCGTGCGCACACAGCAGCTCAACAACTTTCATCACTCCGGAAGTCTTAGGGTCTGGCAGTTAAACGCCGTAAATGCGATGTTTCGACACGCAGGAATTGGAATCTGCACATGTTGCAGCGTGTGTGGCAGCACCGCAGAGCCCTGCTGAAATACGGTAAGACATATAGCCTGGGATAACTTGATCCAGAGGTGGTGCAGATCACGCTGCTGGAGTGGTGTCAGATCAAGGACCTATGCACCCTGCTACACAGTTTTGAAATGTCAACGAAGATGTTTAGCACTGGCAATGTCATTCTCAGCGTGACAATTCTGGTCATCTACATGATGGAGCACACTGTAATTATTATTCTGAGTCAGGTGTTGGGACAAGAGGAAGGGGAGGAAGTACAGGAGGAGTCATATGCGGAAGGGATAACAAGATCTACGAGGTCCAGATGGTCAGCGGCACCTATGCGGCATTCATGGTGAGGGAGAGGGATTAACAAGGGCGCATAGTATCAGCAAAAAGTGTTGATGAAAGTGCAGGAGCCCATGAAGAAATGGAGGACGAACTGGCGATGGGCATGGAAGACTCAGCAGATGAGTGAGAGCTTGCTCACATTTCGGTTGTGCGAGGTTGTGGGTAGAGGGCAGAGGAAGGATGCACGATTCTCACCTCTCTGCCACCAACACACCAAGGACTTGGTCCTCCTGGATGCACAAGACACATGAGCGCCTTCTTGCTGCACTACCTACATGACCCTCGGATTGTATGAATTTGAACTAATCCTGAATACTGGGTTGCCACACTGTTAGATCCCCGGTACAAGACAAAATTTGGCGAACTAATTCCTGCCATAGAAATAGACGCACGTATACAGGAGTATCTGCAGAATGTGGTACGCAATCTTAGATCTACTTGTCCACTAAACACCAGTGCTGCACAGAGTGAATCTCAACGCTTTGTCATGGATAGGAGGAAATGGTCTTTTACTTGTCCACATCGGAGGGACCGAGGGATGGCTGCTGTGCTGAGATGGCGTTGAGTACGGTGTCCCTGCACAGTTGCACTTTTGGTCATATCCCAAAATGAGTTGAAAAAGGACAGATGCTGTTGGAAAGGGGAACAGGTGTGTTGGAAAGGGGAAAAAAGTTTTGGTCCGTGGATTTGGTGGTTAAGCAACTGTAACATTTGCTGAAGAAACAACATCTGTTACAGTGGGACTGGCAGATTTGGATAAAGTGGTATATAATCTGTGACCGCTATATAACGAAAATTAATAAGAAAAGAAAGAGAAAGGTATATATCCCCATCACCAGTCAGTGTCCACCGTGCTCCCAGTTGGAAAAGGAGAGGTTGGCAACTTGAAGGTTTGGTGGAGGATACAGAGCTGTGTGGCTATGAAACTAATAGTAGCCTGAACCGAGTTAGACGCCATTCGATCTGGAGACTGTGAGCCCTGTTAGCGTCACAGGGTCCACATGCCCACCCAGCCCAGGAACTCCCTGTTAACAACACAGGGGCCATTGAGTACGCTGACCGTGTGCGTAGGGGCCACACCTGTGGACAGCAGGCGCATCAGCAGCAGCAGGCCTGTTAATGCCACTGGGCTGCACAAGCAGGACTGTTAGGACAGGAGCTGGTCTTAACCGTTCTGCGTTACCAACTGTGGTGGTGGCCTGCATCCACCACCCGATCCCTGCCTACCTCTGGCCTAAAGCCGCAATGGGTTCAACACATGGAGGTGTGCTCTTTCGGAGCATAATAGAAGACTGCGCACCTCCTGGTTGGCTCCAGCCCCTTTTATAACCTGGGTCCGCCCCAAACCAGGGTGAACCACAATGCACCTCCTGGAGACAAAAGTAGAGTGACACGTCATGAGTGGCATAACTAGCGTCCTATTTGGAAACGCAACTTCAATGATGACCTCATGGCTGCCATGACCCAAACACCTCACCAGTCATCGTCTGAGCATCAATAATGCGGTGACAAGTCATAGGTGTGGGCCTCTGCAAGCCATTTGGGAGGACACCTGATGCCCTGTGGTCTATATGGGACCCCCACATCAGGGCCAGGGCCAAAGAGTTCATTACCGGACCTAGTCTCTGATGCAGGAAGTGCCTGAGCATGCTCAGTAGCATGAAATACAGTCTCTGAAAAAAGACTATCAGCTTTAGCATGGTGTCTATGCCCAAAACAGGACTTAGACCCGGCACGGAATGCAAGCACCTGTGCAAAGAGGCTTTTCACACTTAGTGTGGGAGCATGCGCTGTATCCCGAAATGAAAACTTAGCGTCAGGAATGGCACAGTCAGGCTGAGCATACTCACTAGGCGAAACACTGTAATTATGCTGCAGCTGGGGTACATCGGCACACGCATGCGCACTAGCTGCCTCTCCACACTTAGACGTGGAGGGGAAATTTGTCTTGGAGATGCTGTCTATGAAAAGAAGGAAAAGCTAAAGGAAGCCTGACTTTCTATCCCTCCGAATTATGAAATGCAGCAATGAATTCCATGAGTTTGCTATAACATTAGCGTAGCAAAATGTGCATGAGGGTGTGATGTAGAGGTGCTAGAAATAGCTTGTCACCAGTGGGGCACTAATGGAATACAACAGCCAGTTCTATGATGCCACAAAATGGCAGTATTTTGTGCTATCATTATAGCTTATTAAAAACAGAGCACGAGGTTGTCATGCAGAGGTGCTGCACATAGATTTGCAGTAGTGTGAATTGACAAAAGTACAATAGCCACGTTTAGGATACAACTAGGTACAGTGAGTGTTTGCTAGTAAAATTGCTTAGTTTAAAAAAGTTGTAGTGTGCAATGCAGGCAGACGTGCTATGCAAATGTCTTTGCACTAGTGGGACTATAGCAAAGTCCAATAGCCACGTATAGGATGCCACTAGGTACACTGAGTGTGTGCTAGTATAATGGCTTCGTTATAATTTGTTGGAGTGTGCAACGCAGGCAGATGCGCTCTGCAAATATCTTGGCACTAGTGGGACTATAGCAAAGTCCAATAGCCACGTATAGGATGCCACTAGGTACACTGTGTGTTTGCTAGTATAATGGATGAGTTTAAAAAAGATAGAGTGTGCAATGCAGGCAGACGTGCTGCAAATAACGTTCCAATACTGTGAATTGACAAAAGTACAATAGCCACGTTTAGGATACAACTAGGTACAGTGAGTGTTTGCTAGTATAATGGCTTCGTTATAATTAGTTGGAGTGTGCAACGCAGGCAGATGCGCTCTGCAAATGTCTTGGCACTAGTGGGACTATAGCAAAGTCCAATAGCCACGTATAGGATGCCACTAGGTACACTGACTGTTTGGTAGTATAATGGCTGAGTTTAAAAAAGTTAGAGTGTGCAATGCAGGCAGACGTGCTGCAAATAACGTTCCAATACTGTGAATTGACAAAAGTACAATAGCCACGTTTAGGATGCCACTAGGTACACTGACTGTTTGCTAGTATAATGGCTGAGTTTAAAAAAGTTAGAGTGTGCAATGCAGGCAGACGTGCTGCAAATAACATTCCAATACTGTGAATTGACAAAAGTACAATAGCCACGTATAGGATGCCACTAGGTACACTGACTGTTTGCTAGTATAATGGCTGAGTTTAAAAAAGTTAGAGTGTGCAATGCAGGCAGACGTGCTGCAAATAACGTTCCAATACTGTGAATTGACAAAAGTACAATAGCCACGTTTAGGATGCCACTAGGTACACTGACTGTTTGCTAGTATAATGGCTGAGTTTAAAAAAGTTAGAGTGTGCAATGCAGGCAGACGTGCTGCAAATAACGTTCCAATACTGTGAATTGACAAAAGTACAATAGCCACGTTTAGGATGCCACTAGGTACACTGACTGTTTGGTAGTATAATGGCTGAGTTTAAAAAAGTTAGAGTGTGCAATGCAGGCAGACGTGCTGCAAATAACGTTCCAATACTGTGAATTGACAAAAGTACAATAGCCACGTTTAGGATACAACTAGGTACAGTGAGTGTTTGCTAGTATAATGGCTGAGTTTAAAAAAGTTAGAGTGTGCAATGCAGGAAGACGTGCTGCAAATAACGTTCCAATACTGTGAATTGACAAAAGTACAATAGCCACGTTTAGGATGCCACTAGGTACAGTGAGTGTTTGCTAGTATAATGGCTGAGTTTAAAAAAGTTAGAGTGTGCAATGCAGGCAGACGTGCTGCAAATAACGTTCCAATACTGTGAATTGACAAAAGTACAATAGCCACGTTTAGGATGCCACTAGGTACACTGACTGTTTGCTAGTATAATGGCTGAGTTTAAAAAAGTTAGAGTGTGCAATGCAGGCAGACGTGCTGCAAATAACGTTCCAATACTGTGAATTGACAAAAGTACAATAGCCACGTTTAGGATGCCACTAGGTACACTGACTGTTTGGTAGTATAATGGCTGAGTTTAAAAAAGTTAGAGTGTGCAATGCAGGCAGACGTGCTGCAAATAACGTTCCAATACTGTGAATTGACAAAAGTATAATAGCCACGTTTAGGATGCCACTAGGTACACTGACTGTTTGGTAGTATAATGGCTGAGTTTAAAAAAGTTAGAGTGTGCAATGCAGGCAGACGTGCTGCAAATAACGTTCCAATACTGTGAATTGACAAAAGTACAATAGCCACGTTTAGGATACAACTAGGTACAGTGAGTGTTTGCTAGTATAATGGCTGAGTTTAAAAAAGTTAGAGTGTGCAATGCAGGCAGACGTGCTGCAAATAACGTTCCAATACTGTGAATTGACAAAAGTACAATAGCCACGTTTAGGATACAACTAGGTACAGTGAGTGTTTGCTAGTATAACGGCTGAGTTTAAAAAAGTTAGAGTGTGCAATGCAGGCAGACGTGCTGCAAATAACGTTCCAATACTGTGAATTGACAAAAGTACAATAGCCACGTTTAGGATGCCACTAGGTACAGTGAGTGTTTGCTAGTATAATGGCTGAGTTTAAAAAAGTTAGAGTGTGCAATGCAGGCAGACGTGCTGCAAATAACGTTCTAATACTGTGAATTGACAAAAGTACAATAGCCACGTTTAGGATGCCACTAGGTACAGTGAGTGTTTGCTAGTATAATGGCTGAGTTTAAAAAAGTTAGAGTGTGCAATGCAGGCAGACGTGCTGCAAATAACGTTCCAATACTGTGAATTGACAAAAGTACAATAGCCACGTTTAGGATGCCACTAGGTACACTGACTGTTTGCTAGTATAATGGCTGAGTTTAAAAAACTTGGAGTGTGCAATGCAGGCAGATGTGCTCTGCAAATGTCTTGGCACTAGTGGGACTATAGCAAAGTCCAATAGCCACGTATAGGATGCCACTAGGTACACTGAGTGTGTGCTAGTATAATGGCTTCGTTATAATTTGTTGGAGTGTGCAACGCAGGCAGATGCGCTCTGCAAATGTCTTGGCACTAGTGGGACTATAGCAAAGTCCAATAGCCACGTATAGGATGCCACTAGGTACACTGAGTGTTTGCTAGTATAATGGCTTCGTTATAATTAGTTGGAGTGTGCAACGCAGGCAGATGCGCTCTGCAAATGTCTTGGCACTAGTGGGACTATAGCAAAGTCCAATAGCCACGTATAGGATGCCACTAGGTACACTGAGTGTTTGCTAGTATAATGGCTGAGTTTAAAAAACTTGGAGTGTGCAATGCAGGCAGATGTGCTCTGCTAATGTCTTTGCACTAGTGGGACTATAGCAAAGTCCAATAGCCACGTATAGGATGCCACTAGGTACACTGAGTGTGTGGTAGTATAATGGCTTAGTTATAATTCGTTGGAGTGTGCAACGCAGGCAGACGTGCTGCAAATGTCTTGGCACTAGTGGGACTATAGCAAAGTCCAATAGCCACGTATAGGATGCCACTAGGTACACTGAGTGTTTGCTAGTATAATGGCTTCGTTATAATTTGTTGGAGTGTGCAACGCAGGCAGATGCGCTCTGCAAATGTCTTGGCCCTAGTGGGACTATAGCAAAGTCCAATAGCCACGTATAGGATGCCACTAGGTACACTGAGTGTTTGCTAGTATAATGGCTGAGTTTAAAAAACTTGGAGTGTGCAATGCAGGCAGATGTGCTCTGCTAATGTCTTTGCACTAGTGGGACTATAGCAAAGTCCAATAGCCACGTATAGGATGCCACTAGGTACACTGAGTGTTTGCTAGTAAAATTGCTTAGTTTAAAAAACTTGGAGTGTGCAATGCAGGCAGATGTGCTCTGCAAATGTCTTTGCACTAGTGGGACTATAGCAAAGTCCAATAGCCACAGATAGGATGCCACTAGGTACACTGAGTGTTTGCTAGTATAATGGCTTACTTAGAATGAGTTGGAGTGTGCAGAGGACAAGAGGGTACAGTGGCAGGATTGTGGTGCTCTGGGTAGAGGAATGGAAGCCTGCCTTTCTATTCCCTCCTAATGGTGAAATGCAGGGAGGAAATCCCTGACCTGGGCTACACAGACGCTGTTGCTGTTTGCAGGACCTGTCACCTATTGCTCTCTGACCCTGCCGGTACGAGCCCTTAAAAGGACTGCTAGAATGTGCTCTCCCTAAGCTGTCTAACGCTGTGTATGCAGCGCATACAGCTGTATCGGCGATAGGACAAAGGACGGATCTGCGACAGTGATGTCTGACACCAAAGACGCAGAAGGCAGATAATGGCGATCGTGAAGAAAATGTCCGGTTTTATAATGCAGGGACATGTGACATGCAGATCCTATCACACATGCCGTTGCTTCTCTGCCTCAAAGTCCACTTAGGTGTGTGTGTGTCTGTGATTGGCTGACATGCTGGCCAGCCCCACAAGACGCGCGCGCTTAGGGAAGGAAGACAAGAAAAAAAAAAAAAAAAAATGGCGATCGCCATTATAGAAACAGCAGTGATCTGAAGGCGCTGTTCACGCACACTATACACTGAAATGTGATAATAGTTTGATTCACAGAGTGACTTACACTATTACAGCAGAAACCAAGCTAAGATTTAGCTGTTTTTTGGCTGCTAGAACCGTTCTCGAACGTTTCTAGAACTATCGAGCTTTTGCAAAAAGCTCGAGTTCTAGTTCGATCTAGAACATGCCCCAAAATCACTCGAGCCTAGAACTGGAGAACCACGAACCACGAACCGCGCTCAACTCTAATCATGACACGTGGGCTATAACACAATAGACCGTGTGACAAAGAAGAAAGGAGAGAAAGAAGAGGAAGAAAATGCAACTACCTGTAACATTACGTGATAGTCACTGGTAAGTATCACTTGACAATTCAAGTGAAAAAGGATTCCTTTATTAAAGGGTTCTCAGTCGCCTCAGGATCATGAAATACTAGGGTAAATGATATGAGAATGGGTAAGAAGCACCACTAAAGGAAATATGAGATGCAGGACATATATCTATAAACCCCTGAACTACATGATAGAAATAAAAAGAAGAAAAAAGAAAAAAAAGAAGAAAGAAGAAGAACACATAGAATGCGGAAAGAGAATGGGTACAACTACCTGAGTTACTGCAGGGAGGCCCCTGGTTGGTATTGTGAGGGTTAGTGGAATTCCTTCACTGAAGGGTTCTCAGTTGCCTCAGGTTCGTGAAAAATGCTATAGACAAATAATGCCCGGAGAAAAGGGGTTCATATACAGCGAATAATGGTAATACAAGGTACATGTGTCACATGTAATAGTATATATATATATATTGTACTAAGCTCTACACCAGAAATAGAAAGTAGTCCCTCTGCCTTCTGTCTAGGTGCCCTGAGTTATGTCCTGTAAACTGTCACAGGGACCCAGACACACATGTGTAGTAGGGGAATATCCCTGCTGAGATGCCAGTGCTAGAGCACTCGTTTGCTGTGGAGTTGAACGCTATGTGAGCAGTTCTTACCTTCAATGAGCAGAAGTCTCTTTTTTCAGATTTCAATATCTCTGTGGGTATCTGGCAGAAATATGGAATACTCTTTACTGCTAAGACCCTGTACACCACTCCCACTAAAGGGGGCTTTACACGCTGCGACATCGCTAATGCGGAGTCGTTGGGGTCACGGAATTTGTGACGCACATCCGGCCGCATTAGCGATGTTGCTGCGTGTGACACCGATGAGCGATTTTGCATCGCTGCAAAAACGTGCAAAATCGCTCATCGGTGACATGGGTCTCCATTCTCGATTATCGTTACTGCAGCAGTAACGATGTAGTTCGTCGCTCCTGTGGCAGCACACATCGCTCCGTGTGACACCGCAGAAACGAGGAACCTCTCCTTACCTGCCTCCCAGCCGCTATGAGGAAGGAAGGAGGTGGGCGGGATGTTCCGGCCACTCATCTCCGCCCCTCCGCTGCTATTGGGCGGTCGCTCAGTGACGTCGCTGTGACGCCGCACGGACCGCCCCCTTAGAAAGGAGGCGGTTCGCCGGTCACAGCGACGTCGCCGGGCAGGTAAGTATGTGTGACGGGTCTGGTCGGTGTTGTGCAGCATGGGCAGCGATTTGCCCGTGTCGCGCAACAGATGGGGGCGGGTATCCACACTAGCGATATCGGGACCGATATCGCAGTGTGTAAAGTAGCCTTTAATAAACTGTGTAAAGGATTTTAAGTAAAAATCCACAATAAACCAGCGCTAGATGGGTTTTTATAATTTTATTAATAGACCACAAATAAAAAATTTTTTGCTATCCTTGTTTCAAGACAGAGTATTTGATAATATACAATACACTGATTATTACTAAAACCAAGGACCACATAAAACAAGGACCACATAAAATAAAAAATGAAAGTAATGAGAATAAAATTATTTTGTATAACCAATTAACTTCGAGGTGATACAATATTCACATTCATTTAGTTTTACCAGTCTAATGTAATGCCCCGGCCGGTGGCATATATTTTGTTTGGTTAATAATTTAGACTTATACAATGAAAGATGTACTATACCACCCCTGGCTAACTTACAAGTTTTAAGTTGTACAATATAAGTTTGCGACGTTATATTCGCCCCCAGGGCCTGGGGGAATAAACCTCACAACAACTTGACCGCAAAAAACACCCCGGATTTCTCCGTTGATTAGGCTGGAACCGCTATGTACAGGATTGACCTGTTAGACTTCCAGAGCGGACGTTTTGAGGCCAGTGGCCGCGACTAGTGCTGGCTCTGGGGGAGATGTATGGTTACCGACATCCCTCTTTACAGAGCCTTTATAACACTTCACAAGGCCACAAACCAGCCGGTCCCGTATTCTCCCAAATGTACTTTCGAAATCAAGCAGTACGAAGCCACTGAAAGCACCAAGATGTTGGCTGCGGACAACAATAAGATCAGCGGTAACTACTCAGCCTCTCCAGCGGGCAGTCCAGACCGTATCCAGTGTCAGCTGACTGATTCCACACAGGAGGAAGTTGCTTGGCAGGTTAGCACCACACAAGGCTCCGATCCGCTTCCAAACGAGCAATGCAGAACCGCTGGAGGTACCAATGTATCCTGGTTGCAGACAAAGGAAATGTCAGCGGTAACCTCTCAACCTCTCCAGCAGGCAATCCGTACCGTGTCCAGTGGAAGCCGGTTGATTCCACACGAGGGAGAGATTACTTGGCAGGTTATCAACGCACAGGTGAGGTAGGCTAAAAAAAAGAAAACTGATCCGACGCGCGTTTCGGGGGCGTGTAACGGCCCCCTTCCTCAAGGATAACTCAGCTGTTGCCTAGAGCACTATTTATGCATATATTTAATTGGTTATAATTTGCATAAAATTAAACAATGTTTAAATTCAACCAACATTCAATGACCACTACATATATCAATTTGTGAAAGACCGTTCATAATAGCCATATAATATAATTATGTGCAAAGGTTTTTCTAAAGGTTTTTCTAAAAAGATATAGCCTTGCTTGTATCATCATATACTGGGAAGACAATGTGTATATATGCATATGCTTTTTTTCAACAATAAATTTAACAAAAGGACATCATAAAGGTGTAATATAAATTTGCTATAATATGAAAAGCCCCTTATATCTACATCAACCTTGGGCAAGTGAAGCACCAATTTTAATATATATTATGCATATATACACATATATCTCCATGACAATCGCTTTTTTTTTTTTTTTTTTTTTTTCCTTCTCTCCGTATTATTATCAGTACCTATTACTCCTCTACCTATAAAAATATAAATTAATTAAAAGCAAACAGTTCTATATCATTATTGAGTCCATATGGTTTCAAGGTGTTCAATTCAAAAATCCATTGGCTTTCTGCTCGTGACATTTTTTTAATGAAATCGCCACCTCTCCAATCCTTAGTTATTTTTTGTACGCCCCATACTTGGGATCCTTTAAAGGACCCTCCATGTTTTAACACATAATGTCTGGATAGGGGGTGCTTAGTACATTTATTTTTAACACTTCTAATGTGCTCACCCACCCTTTTCCATAGGGGTCTAATAGTTCTCCCAATGTATTTTTTCTGACAGGGACATTGAATGCAATATACTACTCCCTTTGATTGACATGTAATAAATTCTCTAATCATGACTTCTGACTGCCCCTGTAAGAAGGATTTCCGTGAAATATTTTTTGTATTCTTACATACTATACAGCTTTTGCATGGAAAAAAACCTTTCAGGCCAAATAATCCTCCCTTATTAGGTGCTGTAAGATTACGTATGGTGGGTGCCACTAAATTGCCAATATTGTTTGCCTTCCTATATATGAATATAACGTCGCAAACTTATATTGTACAACTTAAAACTTGTAAGTTAGCCAGGGGTGGTATAGTACATCTTTCATTGTATAAGTCTAAATTATTAACCAAACAAAATATATGCCACCGGCCGGGGCATTACATTAGACTGGTAAAACTAAATCAATGTGAATATTGTATCACCTCGAAGTTAATTGGTTATACAAAAGAATTTTATTCTCATTACTTTCATTTTTTATTTTATGTGGTCCTTGTTTTATGTGGTCCTTGGTTTTAGTAATAATCAGTGTATTGTATATTATCAAATACTCTGTCTTGAAACAAGGATAGCAAAAAATGTTTTATTTGTGGTCTATTAATAAAATTATAAAAACCCATCTAGCGCTGGTTTATTGTGGATTTTTACTTAAAATCCTTTACACAGTTTATTAAAGGCTACTTTACACACTGCGATATCGGTCCCGATATCGCTAGTGTGGATACCCGCCCCCATCTGTTGCGCGACACGGGCAAATCGCTGCCCATGCTGCACAACACCGACCAGACCCGTCACACATACTTACCTGCCAGGCGACGTCGCTGTGACCGGCGAACCGCCTCCTTTCTAAGGGGGCGGTCCGTGCGGCGTCACAGCGACGTCACTGAGCGACCGCCCAATAGCAGCGGAGGGGCGGAGATGAGTGGCCGGAACATCCCGCCCACCTCCTTCCTTCCTCATAGCGGCTGGGAGGCAGGTAAGGAGAGGTTCCTCGTTTCTGCGGTGTCACACGGAGCGATGTGTGCTGCCGCAGGAGCGACGAACTACATCGTTACTGCTGCAGTAACGATAATCGAGAATGGAGACCCATGTCACCGATGAGCGATTTTGCACGTTTTTGCAGCGATGCAAAATCGCTCATCGGTGTCACACGCAGCAACATCGCTAATGCGGCCGGATGTGCGTCACAAATTCCGTGACCCCAACGACTCCGCATTAGCGATGTCGCAGCGTGTAAAGCCCCCTTTAGTGGGAGTGGTGTACAGGGTCTTAGCAGTAAAGAGTATTCTATATTTCTGCCAGATACCCACAGAGATATTGAAATCTGAAAAAAGAGACTTCTGCTCATTGAAGGTAAGAACTGCTCACATAGCGTTCAACTCCACAGCAAACGAGTGCTCTAGCACTGGCATCTCAGCAGGGATATTCCCCTACTACACATGTGTGTCTGGGTCCCTGTGACAGTTTACAGGACATAACTCAGGGCACCTAGACAGAAGGCAGAGGGACTACTTTCTATTTCTGTTGTAGAGCTTAGTACAATATATATATATATACTATTACATGTGACACATGTACCTTGTATTACCATTATTCGCTGTATATGAACCCCTTTTCTCCGGGCATTATTTGTCTATAGCATTTTTCACGAACCTGAGGCAACTGAGAACCCTTCAGTGAAGGAATTCCACTAACCCTCACAATACCAACCAGGGGCCTCCCTGCAGTAACTCAGGTAGTTGTACCCATTCTCTTTCCGCATTCTATGTGTTCTTCTTCTTTCTTCTTTTTTTTCTTTTTTCTTCTTTTTATTTCTATCATGTAGTTCAGGGGTTTATAGATATATGTCCTGCATCTCATATTTCCTTTAGTGGTGCTTCTTACCCATTCTCATATCATTTACCCTAGTATTTCATGATCCTGAGGCGACTGAGAACCCTTTAATAAAGGAATCCTTTTTCACTTGAATTGTCAAGTGATACTTACCAGTGACTATCACGTAATGTTACAGGTAGTTGCATTTTCTTCCTCTTCTTTCTCTCCTTTCTTCTTTGTCACACGGTCCAGACTGCCAGGACCCAACTACCACCATTTTTCCCCCCTAGAAAGACACGACACCGTTCTCTTATAAATTAAAATACTTTTATTTGAATTTTCCATTTTGGAGAGAGGCATGGAGAAAAAACCACTCTCATCTTTTGGCATAAAATTTGGTCGCAGCTTTAAACCAGGCATTAACTTGCCAACATCACGGGGTTCAGGTAAATGTACCGCCTTCCGGCCGTCCGGCGCGGGTATTTCACCACCACTTTTTCTACCCCTTCCGCTGCTGCGACTTAAACACAGAAAACTCAATCAACTTGGAAAACAAAAAGGGAGGGAGGGTGGGAAAACAGGTCCGGGTCCTGCAGCCGAGAGGCTGGAAGCTGGGCAGCACGGTGATATGTATCCAGGAGGCGGGGCTTAGGCCAGTCACACCACAGGAGGCGGGGGCGGCAGGTCAGTGTCTTTCTAGGGGGAGACCTCTATTTAAACATGCATAGGGGCCAGCAGTCAGGGGGCAGCATCTCAAGTTTCTGGCTGCAGTGCCCCTCAGACTGCCAGGACCCAACTACCACCATTTTTCCCCCCTAGAAAGACACGACACCGTTCTCTTATAAATTAAAATACTTTTATTTGAATTTTCCATTTTGGAGAGAGGCATGGAGAAAAAACCACTCTCATCTTTTGGCATAAAATTTGGTCGCAGCTTTAAACCAGGCATTAACTTGCCAACATCACGGGGTTCAGGTAAATGTACCGCCTTCCGGCCGTCCGGCGCGGGTATTTCACCACCACTTTTTCTACCCCTTCCGCCAAGGAGCAGCACCGCGCCAGCAAGCTGCGACCCCCCCCAAAAACTGAAATACCTGAGCCGTCCCAGGCATTTCCGAAACCACCATATCCATAACATCATCATTTTGGGGTGTACCCATCCGAGCTTAAGGACAGCCAAATATTGCCTTCCAGCTGGCGGTGCCAGACCAACAACCTCTTTTTTTTTTTTTTTTTTTTTTTTAAAAAACACTTTATTAACAGCACAACTTGGGTAGGCCCTGATCGACCATGCGCCAGGAGAGATCCTTATCACATTCTTCCATAGCTCCAAGCCACCTGGGCCAGAGGGTAACCTTCGACCGGATCGTTGTAACACTCCACACTAAAACAGGGAAACTTGTACCTCTCTGACCGGATAAGGGTAAGAGGCCTAGCTAGACGGCCTTGGACCAGCTACTTGAAGCCTATGTGTATCACCAAGTCGGTTGTAGAAAAGAGAGCTCACGCAATCTTGATCGCCTCTGATAGACCCACAGCTGAGCCAAGCTCCGGCAACCTTTCCAATTACTTTCACTGTAACAGGAACCAAGAACCGACCACCAAGGCGAAGAGGCGAAGATCCGCTCTCCTCGCAGACAACATACATGGAAGTAACCTCGGACCCAATCACTGGGCCGACTTGGATCTGAAAGGCAAAAACACTGTCAGAACAGGGAATTCTCGTAACCATCAAACACCTCGTCTCTCCAAGGTGGTACTGACAAAAAGACAAAAACCCACAAAAATTTTTTTTTTTTTTTTTTTTTTTTGGATAAACAAATCACAATCATGTCATTTTACATTAGCCCTGTACACTGTTCTGAATCTCCTTACGTGTCGAATAAAACCCGATTTCAAAAAACCAACTCCGACCTGACGTCCCTCATAATGCATTTCCATTGTCGTTACCTGATCCACTGAAAACTGTGCTCATGTATGCTGGCTCCTGAAGCCTTGTAGCACCCCAACTCTGGGAGAGTACGTGCCGGGTACCACGGCTGGCAAACACCAAAATAACGAGTAACCGTCGCATTACCAACCAAAAACCAGCCCACAAAATGGAGGACCAACTACGTAACGCTAAAATGAAGGGCCGTCGTCATGGGTAAAAACTGGTCCCATACACCCGCTCGCCTAAGAGACATAAACGACAACGTCGGGACACCCGCCGAGTGAGGGAAAAAGATCCAAAATATCAATGTATAGATTTGCAATGGGGCGAACAATCCAAACCCCCACTTTTTTCTTTTTTTTTTTTTTTTTTTTTTTAAAACAAAACAAACAATCTTCGGCTAAAAAAGAATAGGCCTACTGTGCTCCACTCGCTTACCATAATCATCCAACCCTTCAATACCTTTCACCCCACAAGACCCTCATCGCTTCAGTACCGTTCCGCAATTTAAAAATGGGAAGACCGACCTCGTAACAGTTTGCTTGCAACCGAAATTGGTGCACATTCGCTGAATACTGCAGGGTGTGTATTACTAGAGGGTGGCTTGTAAAATCGTCACGCACATCAACCACCAGAGCAACACCCGCTGAATAACGTACCATCGAACCGTCAGGTCAATGCAAAATGGAGGCCCGGATCATAGGCCTAACTTCACCGAGCACCCCACCATCTAGCTGAGAACTCCAACCTTGATCCTGCTGGTGGGTTGAGTTACCAAAATACCTGAGATTGGGATTGCAATAAGGTGCCCGATACTAACCCGGAACCCAGATGCCTGTTTTGCCTTCAACCCTGCGTTGACCCATAATCATTCCAAGCCACAAAAACCTAATCAGCCTGATTACTTATTCGAGGAAAGGGCTGTAGTTGGTTAAGGCTTTTACCCACCGGCATCGTCGGACCACTGGTCATTCTCCTATTTCCCAGTCCACCCCCCCTTTTGTGTAGCTGGAACCGAAATAGGGGGAAAGGCGCAATCAAAGTTAGGTTAATGGACCATGTCCCCCCGGGCCCAGCATAAGGAGCATTTTTTTTTTTTTTTTTTTTTTTTTTTATATATAACTATATAAACACTTTGTATCGCAAATGATCCCAAACAGCTGGCCCTGCAACGCCGTAATACTCCATCTACAAATCTGTCTGTTCCTGCTCTTGAAACTATTATGGCATGGCACGGTGGCTCAATGGCTAGCTGCAGCCCTGGGGTCCTGGGCCCAAATCCCGCCAAGGACACCATCCGCAAGGAGCCTGTACGTTCTCCCCGTGACTGCGTGGGTCTACTCCGGGCACTCTAGCCTCCTCCCACACCCCCATAAACATACAGATAGGGAATCCAGACCGTAAGCCCCGATGGGGCAGCGTCCCCAATCCATGCAACGCACACAAAAACTAAAAGTGAATTTATACCTTTTAGAATATGTATGTGGAAGTAATTGTCCAGAAAATATTAGCGGGCATAATTATTCTGCGAATAGCTAACATTGCCGGTTTTCCCATCTCACTTGTTTATTTTCAGTTCTTACGGTAAGGAAAACCAATTAAAACATACGTAATTAACCAAAGAGGGAAAATCTAGTAAAAAAGGATGAAAATTACTTCACTACAAAAAAGAAGCAGTTTTAGAAAAACAATCAAACCATGCAAATGTACAGAGATATACTTCTCACATTTCGATAAAACTAACTGTGACCAATATAGATCCCTTCTTTCAATTACAGCATGACATTAGGGGTAAAACAGGGGGGTTAGATCCCGTGATCCCATAATATTGTCACTAATCAATAAATCACTTGAAGGGTCAGTTAACCGGTGGCAACAAGATTATTACAAGGAATGGAGGCCGCCTGTATTAAACTAAGGTTGAAAAATTAAGATATGTTTAATTTTTGAAAGACGTCTCAGAGGATATCTCATTTGTACCTCTTCCGACAGGCCTACAAGCTGCCGTAACCCTCAGTCCGATACAGCGCCGCACAATCAGCTCTGCCCTCATCTACTGTCTCCTCACCCATCCCCTGTAGACTGTGAGCCCTCGCGGGCAGGGTCCTCTCTCCCCCTGTACCAGTCTGTGCCTTGTACGGTTTATGATTATTATACTGGTACCTATTATGTAAAAACCCCTTTCGCATGCAAAGCGCCATGAATTATATGGCGCATAATAAATAATAATAATTTGTATAAATACCCGTGTGGTCAATATAAATAAACTGCCACCAAACTTAATCCTCCGAAATAGGGAAGGCTTCTTTACAGTTAGAGCAGGTAGATTGTGGAATGCTGTCTACAAGGGGTAGGAATGCTAGATACCATCACAGCTTTTAACAGAAACGGGGGAGGGCGATTCCCTCAGCACCAATAACATTGTTATAAATAACTTAGTGACAACATGTAGAGCTGGGCGGGACGCCTGTTACCTGTGACGTCACGTTATCCTCCCTAGGGGGACTATCCCACCCCGCATTCCCCATCAGGGTACTCACCTGGTGATTCAGGAAATGACAAGACGACTGGATCTAGATCTACCCACGTAACGCCTGCTACGACGACGCTCACACCTATCCAAGGGTTAAGATGACAGACTCCGGACATGGTGGCTACCCATGCCAAAGCTTGCTACCGTGACCCCTGCACATGACCGTACAACGCGATAGTCGGCACCGCACCCACCGCCGCCATAACATGCTGAAATCCCCTGTGTGACAACGGGGCGGGGCTGTTAACAGTCACCATTGTCATAATGTCAAATGGAGTGTGTTTTGGCCTGGGAGGGGGCTTGGTGTAGGTGTGGTATCAGCAGGAGGGAAAACACGCCACCTGCTGACTGTTGCTTCTTGCCCCTGTTCACTACCAGCCCCCCTCAATTTGAACATTGAAGTCCTACAGAATCCCTTAACCCGCCCGCTCACTGGGAGACCCACATGGTCTCCTGGTTCATTCCCAGGCTAGCCCCCTTGGCATTCCCGGGGCATACAAACGGAGGGGAGGGGAAGTTCAGTGCGTGTGGGATGGGGTGATTTGACTCTTGCAGGTTAGTGCCTGCATACTAGATTCTCCCCCATACCGTGCCTCCACCCTGCGCTGTGACAGGGACTGCACTGAGTCTGCACTTCAATTAGGCTGTGTGCCTAATTCATGCGTCCTGCGTCCCCTGCACAGTCTATGGAGACTGTGTAGAGGCCGTACGCACGTTGCCATAGTAGAACGCAGCGATTCAGCTGTTGCCCGAATCGCTGTGTTCTAAGAAGTGACATGTCACTTCCGTGCGCTTTGCCGGCAGCTCCTGCTCTGTCTATGGGCAGGAGCTGCAGGCTGAGCGCACGTTCTCTACCGGCACCATGGCGCCTCAGAACGGAGCTTTTCAGCTGCGCCTCTGAGGCACACCTTTTAGGTGCCGTGCAGAGCGCACACAGCCCTACCCCAGCTCCTCCTCGGCACTGGCGACGGTGTCTGGTCGGCGGTTGCTGGGCGGCGGGTGGGCGGGGCCAATGACAAAGAGCGCGAAGCGCTCTTTTTCAAACTTAATGGCGGCTCAAGCTGACCGGCGGGCGGGTAGTTCCCTCAGAACGCCGCTCGCCGGCGCACGTAGCTTGAGCCTCAGCAGGGAGGGAGCCGCTCATAGCAAACAGCGCCGTGAGCAGAACGCTTTCCTCCATGCTGATTTTAGGGGAGGAGGGGGGGGGGGGTGGGAGGAGGGGGGGGGGGGTGGGGGGGAGGGGGGGGGGGTGAGGTTGTTAAATAATGGCGAGCACAAGCGGACCAGCGGGCGGGTAGTTCCCTTAGAACGCCCGCGCTCACCGGTCACACATCGCTTGTGCCTCAGCATAGAGGGAGTCGCTCACAGCTAACAGTGCTGTGAGCTGAAACGCTTACCTCCCTGCTGATAGCTCTCTTACCGCCTCCAGGAGCGGGTCCCTGTGTCCGGCTGCCCAAACAGGTCCGGGTCCTGCAGCCGAGAGGCTGGAAGCTGGGCAGCACGGTGATATGTATCCAGGAGGCGGGGCTTAGGCCAGTCACACCACAGGAGGCGGGGGCGGCAGGTCAGTGTCTTTCTAGGGGGAGACCTCTATTTAAACATGCATAGGGGCCAGCAGTCAGGGGGCAGCATCTCAAGTTTCTGGCTGCAGTGCCCCTCATTGTGTTATAGCCCACGTGTCATGATAACTCTTGTACCATCTTTTCATTTAGATTCCACCTACAATTATTTACCGATTCCAGTTCTGAAATAGGCTTTCATGATCTACTCACTAGAATTCTCAAGTGCATAAGGTACTGAGACATATACATGTTCACACCATTATAAAGAACAAAGTATAAACATTGAGGTTTTTCTCAACACCCATGTTCCTGTGTTCTTTGATATGATATGTGTTCATTTCCTTCACTATATAGGATTGCAAGTTTTCCATTTGTACCTTAATGGCAATGACGCTATACAATTGAACACATATCATCCTGTTATCCATATAGGTGTGTATTTACCTGCTTGACTATTTTTGGTTGTTTGATCCAGAATGTTTCTCCAGATAGGTCATGTGGAAATTTTCTTTCCTCAGTACAAATGTTTTCACTATGGCTTTGAAAAATTTTTTGTATGTGCATCATGGTCATTTGACCCATTGTACTCTCAAGTAGCAATATATTGTACTGTTATGTTGTACTATGTACTAATTACGTGTTTATATGGTTTTGTAACCCTTTATGATCTTAGATAACTTTATCCTTGATAAAGACCTAAAAACAAGGTCGAAACGTTGGATGAATTATCCTTTTGCACAAATAAAGAATTTTCAGCATTCCAAGAGTTCTTTTCTTACGTTATTGATCACTATAGTGTGCCAGAGCTATTTCTATTGAATTGACTCTTATTTTTTCTGAGCACCTGCTATATACACAGTGACCCAGACATATTCAAGTTTCATTCAGAAGGCAGAGGGAAGCCTTAGCAGCTGAGGCCTATATCTTGGCTTGTGAGCATTAGAACAGGCCGGCGATTACAGGGTAACATGAAAAATGTCCAGCTGTGCATTATGACTAGAACATGACAATATCCTTTTAAGTACTAACCTATGATGCGTTCCTAAGCAGTTGATGTTATATGTTCTACATTTCATTTTCTGCATACTTTACAAGTAGTAGAATTTGCTTTGATATAGGCAACTGGATTTTCACAATGAAAAGGCAAAGGATAACGCCCGAAAAAGACGCCATACATTATGTCAGTGCCATCACTGACAAACCTGGATTGACCATGAAATACATCAATCCCCTTAAAGGTGAGTTAAAAACAAGTTTTAACTAAATTGCCTTAATATTGTCATGCATTAGAATGACTGTCTTAGGTAATGATAAATATTTTCTACAGGAAGAGGAGTGTTTGCTGAAACTGAAATCGAAAAAGGGAGTTTTGTTGCAGAATATCGAGGCGAGCTCACGTATGCACTTACGATGGTAGACAACTACTCGAGATTTATGGTTGTGGTACAAGTCAAAGATCTAATGGCCCATACTGCAGCGAAGGTCTTCCAAGCACACTTATGCAGACCTCATGGCTACTCAGAGAGAGTCCTCACAGATCAAGGCACAGCCTTTGAAGCGGAAATCTTCAAGGACTTCTGCAGCTTTTACCGATGCAGGAAGATGCGCACTACACCCTACCATGCTCAAACCAATGGTTATCAACCTGCTCAGGACTTTACCCCATATTCCAGATGTGGCCTTACAAGTGATTTATAGAGGGGTAACAATACGTTGGGATCACCGGATCTAATCTCCCTTTTTATACACCCTAAAATCTTGTTTGCTTTAGAATAAACAATAACATCATAAAGGTATAGCAGTACCGTTTCAAAGTTTCGGTGTCCCAAGCAGCATTCCATCAGCCTCTGGAAGGTTCCTGGCAAATTGCACAGCTCGAAGGGCATGCTTTTGAACTCGCAGAGACCCATCGGGGTGGCAAAGGCGGTCTTCTCCCGGTCTGCCTCAGCAACGGACACTTGCCAATAGCGACTAGTGAGATCAAGGGTAGAAAAATAATTTGCAGTTCTCAATGCAGCTAGCTATTCCTCAATACAGGGGAGTGGTGCTGTCCTTCTTCTTTAACAGGACCAACGGAGCTGCCCAGAGGCTACAACTGTCACGGATAACCCCAGCCTCCTTCATGTTGCTCAACATGTCCTTGGTACACTGGTAATGTGCAGGTAGTTTTGGCTTATATCTCTCTTTGATGGGTGGGTGTGCACTTGTGGGGATGTAGTGTTTGACCCCTTTTATTCTTCAAAAGTCTAGCGGATGTTTGCTGAAGACTTGCTCGTATTCTTGCACTAGCCTGTAGACCCCCTTCTTGTGATGTGAAGGTGTGGAGTCAGTGCCTACGTGTAATTCCTTACACCACTCCTCTGGCTGACTTGGTGAGCTGTCACTGAATGGGTGGGCTGAAGCAATGGTGGATGCTGCTGTTTGGATAGCATGTGTATCTACTGAGAACAGCTTATCAATGGTGGCAAATCGGAGCAGCTTAATCTCTTGCTCTCCGCAGTTCAACACTCTCATGGGCACTCTTCCCTTCCATATTAATGAATAAAACTATGATGTAAATAGCATATAGATACCCCACAAATGCAGATAAAAGTAATTTATGGGAAAAGGGGGAAGAGAGAAACAGGAAAATAGTGGAATAAAGTATACCTTCCAGGTGGGAGAGGAAATGGCAGCACAGCCAGTGGAGGTGAAGCAAGGGGAGCCTGCAACTAAAGAGTTGAGAGCGTTATCACATGGTGACTGAGCCTGATTGTAACGGGAGCATAGAGGTGCCGATCCTGTCTTACCTGCGTTGGTGTAGAAGTGGGTGTCCTGTGGTGGAGTCAGCTATGTGCAGTGGTGGCCGTGGGTTCTTTTATGTGCGACCGTAGTAATAGCTGCGCCCACTTCCTGTATGGGAGTGGAATGCAGTGAGGGTAATGGAACGCACGCCTGCGCATTTGTGTTTAACGTCGCGCATGTGCAGAACGGAGAAAAGGCTGCGCTCACTTCCTAATGAAAGGGAGTGAGACGCATCTGGGAAGGGAAGGGAAAAGATTAGGGTTTGGGGATGATGAAAGGGCTTTCTACGGGCAACGATGGCAAAGGGTGGCAGTGACGGAAAGTCAGGCAGCCTGTCCTGTCCTGTCCTGTCCGTCCGTCTTTTTGTATCATGAATTGGAAAGACTGCAA
The DNA here is from genome assembly GCF_048569485.1 of Anomaloglossus baeobatrachus. Taxonomy (NCBI): domain Eukaryota; kingdom Metazoa; phylum Chordata; class Amphibia; order Anura; family Aromobatidae; genus Anomaloglossus; species Anomaloglossus baeobatrachus. The sequence goes on from NW_027441948.1 coordinate 424,422, forward strand.
GGGGGAGGGGAGGTGCTTGTGTCCAAAAGGAGGAGTTATTCAGATTCATTGCAGTGGGCGGCGGCTGCAAAAAGCACCATTCTTCTTGTTTTTGCTCTGCAAAACAGCCTTTTCAAGGGTTGGCTTGGGTGACAAAATGTCTTCTGTAGGCGTGGGTTTGTCTCCCTCTCCCTAAGATGTGTCCGGTATAGGCCAGGGTGCCACTCAAGGCCGTAACCAATTCGGGTTATAGCTTCTCGGCCTTTTGGCTAAGATCAAGTGTAGTTTCGGAGGACGCTACCTTGGTCGGTACTGGAAGGTGCCTGGGATTGCACGTCTGCCGGCCTTGAGGAAGTGTGTGCGCCTTCTGGTGACACATAGCCCTCTTGTGCCTGGACGGTTCCCAGGCAACGGGAGGCGATCACCTTTGTTATTTTGAAGTCCTACTGATAAACAGAAAAAAAAAAAAATTAAATCTGTTCTTATCAGTTTAATATCTGATACGTCCCCTCTCTGGGGACCATATATTAAATGGATTTTTAGAACAAGGAGATGGAAAAAATCTTGCTCTGTCCACTGCACGCATTGACCTGGTATTGCAGTACCTCCAGGACCGGTGCACCCCTTCTTAACCCAGTTTCCAAAAGCAGAACTCAATTCACCTGATTCAAATGAGCCCCATTAGTTAATTGAAAGAAAGCAAAAACTTTATATGCACCTCAATTTGGCCAATTCACTTTTCACACTTTCACCCTTTTTTTTATCTTTCACACCTTTTACTTGCTTTATTGATGCAAAAAGCTGTGCCAAATAGCAAACTCATCTCCACTCAACTTGACCAACTCTGCTATGTCCCGTGCAGTATCTTATTCTCAGTCTTATCTAGATCATTTGCAATTGAATAGAATAGATCCCTTTTGGCTGCTTATGACTGTGTAAAATATGTAGTTTTACTGGGCTGGGATGAGAGAATCCATTGAAGCATGGTGTAGGGATTGTGGTTCCTGTGTGCTAAGAAGAGAGGCTGGCACCAGCCAGAAAGCCCCATTGCAGCCAATAATCACTTAATAACTTTTTCAACTTGTCATCATATGGGAGGCCTTCCATTCCTTGTAGTAGTCTAGTTGCCCACCTTTGAACTGACTCTAACTTCTGAATGTCCTTATTAAAATGTGGAGCCCAAAACTGGTTCCCATATTCCAGATGTAGCCTTACAAGTGATTTATAGAGGTGTAACAATACGTTGGGATCACGGGATCTAATCTCCCTTTTTATACACCCTAAAATCTTGTCCCAAGCAGCATTCCATCAGCCTCTGGAAGGTTCCTGGCGCATTGCACAGCTCGAAGGGCATGCTTTTGAACTCGCAGAGACCCATAGGGGTGGCGAAGGCGGTCTTCTCCTGGTCTGCCTCAGCAACGGACACTTGCCAATAGTGACTAGTGAGATCAAGGGTAGAAAAATAATTTGCAGTTCTCAATGCAGCTAGCGATTCCTCAATACGGGGAGTGGTGCCGTCCTTCTTTTTTAACAGGATCAACAGAGCTGCCCAAAGGCTACAACTGTCACGGATAACCCCAGCCGCCTTCATGTTGCTCAACATGTACTTGGTACACTGGCAATGTGAAGGTGGTATTGGCTTATAGCTCTCTTTGATGGGTGGGTGTGCACCTGTGGGGATGTGGTGTTGGACCCCTTTTATTCCCCCAAAATCTAGCGGGCTTCCCACCGGTAACCCGCTCCCCAGCTTGGATGGATGCTGAGGGAGCCCCTTTTGCCCGCAGGCTCTGGCCCTGGGAACTGTAGCCTTGGCGGTGACTGTGCTTCCCTCTACGGTGTGAGCTGTTGCCTTCAATCGGGTCTTGACTGCTGGGAAACCCTGGAGGTTCCTGTCGCTAACGGATTTGACCGGTTTTACGGCGACTCCTAGCCTGGTCGGGGTCCGTAGGCCCTGCCGGATGGTGCTGGCTTCTCTTCACTCCCCGATCTGGTACCGGCGGGCCACCGCCCATCCCCGGTCCGTACGGTTCACTCCAATCAGCCTCTCCTGCAGAAGGTCACCACCGTCTGCCAACCTTGCTGAGTGCCCGGGCCACACACCCGGACACGGTCAGTCTCCTCTCCTCTTCACTTCTCTAACTCCAAAACTGATCTCTAATCTGACTCCTTTTCCCGCCTCCAGGACTGTGAACTCCTCGGTGGGTGGGATCAACCGCCTGGCCCACCCCCTGGTGTGGACATCAGCCCCTGGAGGAAGGCAACTAGGATTTGTGTTTAGCTTCGGTGTGCCTAGCCGGAGTGTAGAGTGTGTTGGTGTAGTACCTGTGACGACCTGGCTTGTCCAGGGCGCCCATGTGGGGTGTTGGCAGTGTATTTGCGCCTGCGTTCAAAGGTTTGCTGAATGGATAACTGAACGCTGCGCTGGGACAAGGACGTGCTTGATGATGGTGTTATTTCTGAGTAGGCAACTGCAGGTGCAGGACCGGAGGAGGCTTGTTCGCAGGCAGCATGGACAGGGGATTGGCTCGCATGCACAACCAGCGAAGACGTAGCAGTGACATTAGCAAGCACTGCTCCTCGACTGTGTTGTACTTCCCACAAAGTCGGGTGCTTGGCTGACATGTGCCTGATCATGCTGGTGGTGGTCAGGCTGCTAGTTTTGGTACCCCTGCTGATGCTGGCACGGCAGGTGTTGCAAATGGCCTTTTTAGAATCATCTGGATCCAACTTAAAAAACTGCCAGACTCGGGAAGACCTAACATTTGTACAGGCACCTTGTGTCGTGTTGTTGTTCCGGGGAACGGTTGCCTGACTTCTGCCTGGAGCCACCACCCTGCTTCTTACTGCCTGTTGGGATGCTACGCCTCCCTCCCCCTGTGCACTGCTGTCCTCGCTCTGCATATCCTCCTGCCAGGTTGGGTCAGTTACTGGATCATCCACCACGTCGTCTTCCTCTTCCGCACCCTGCTCCTCCTCCTGACTTCCTGACAATTGTGTCTCATCATCGTCCACCCCTTGTTGAGACACGTTGCCAACTTCGTGAGAACGTGGCTGCTCAAATATTTGGCCATCTGTACATACGATCTCCTCATGACCCACTTCAACATGAGCTGGCGAGAGGCCAGAATGTGCGAATGGAAATGTGAACAGCTCTTCCGAGTGTCCAAGTGTGGGATCATTAATGTCCGAGGACGTGTACTCAGCCTTGTGGTAGGAAGGAGGATCAGGTTCTGAAATGTGCGGTGCAGTATCACGGCTACTGACACTTGACCGTGTGGAAGACAGAGTGTTTGTGGTGGTGCCAATCTGACTGGAAGCATTATCCGCTATCCAACTAACAACCTGTTGACACTGGTCTTGGTTCAAGAGCGGTGTACTGCTGCGGTCCCCAAGAATTTGGGACAGGACGTGCGAGCGACTAGATGTGGCCCTTTGTTGTGGCAAAATTAGAGCTTGCCCACGACCTCGGCCTCTGCCTGCACCACCATCACGTCCACTTCCTTGTTCCTTGCCAACGCCCTTGCGCATTTTGCAATGCTGTGCTGACGTGTATTCACTAGACTTGGGCGTTATATCAAAGTTTGTGCAAATTGTGCACCTGTACGCTGCCACCGACAGGCACACACGTGCGGTTTTTAAATGCAAGCACGGACGCACTAAGAACCTAACAGGTTTTAGGAGCAAAAATTAATGACGAGAACTCTGACACTATCAGCCACTGCTGACTGACGTGTATTATACACTACACTTGTGCGTTATATAATAGTTTGGTAAAAACGCACACAAGTGCACCTGTACGCTGCCACCGACAGGCACACACGTGCGGTTTTTAAATGCAAGCACGGACGCACTAAGAACCTAACACAGGTTTTAGGAGCAAAAATTAATGACGAGAACTCTGACACTATCAGCCACTGCTGACTGACGTGTATTATACACTACACTTGTGCGTTATATAATAGTTTGGTAAAAACGCACACAAGTGCACCTGTACGCTGCCACCGACAGGCACACACGTGCGGTTTTTAAATGCAAGCACGGACGCACTAAGAACCTAACACAGGTTTTAGGAGCAAAAATTAATGACGAGAACTCTGACACTATCAGCCACTGCTGACTGACGTGTATTATACACTACACTTGTGCGTTATATAATAGTTTGGTAAAAACGCACACAAGTGCACCTGTACGCTGCCACCGACAGGCACACACGTGCGGTTTTTAAATGCAAGCACGGACGCACTAAGAACCTAACACAGGTTTTAGGAGCAAAAATTAATGACGAGAACTCTGACACTATCAGCCACTGCTGACTGACGTGTATTATACACTACACTTGTGCGTTATATAATAGTTTGGTAAAAACGCACACAAGTGCACCTGTACGCTGCCACCGACAGGCACACACGTGCGGTTTTTAAATGCAAGCACGGACGCACTAAGAACCTAACAGGTTTTAGGAGCGACAATTGCTGAGAAGTCTGACACTATCAGGACTGTTTTAGACTGTGTACACCAGCCCCAGATATGATGAAGGCTGGTATACGGTCACCACTAGGAATGGCTATATACCCTGCCTGCCTGCCTGCCTGCCTGCCTGTATACTGCTACAATAGTCCTGACAAGGACTCTTTTGGTCACTAGCCTGTATTCCAACCTGGCTATACCCTGCCTGTATACAGCAACAATAGTCCTGAGAAGGACTCTGCTACTGTACTCCGACCTGGCTATACCCTGCCTGCCTGTATACAATTAGAATAGTCCTGAGAAGGACTTTTGGTCACACTGTTTGCAGCCCTGCTACGGAAATAGCTATAAAGGGCCGCAAACCTTTCCCTGAAGCAGCGACCCTCTCCCTGCACTGACTGTCTGGATAGCTGTGAGCAGAGCACAGCGCGCCCGCCGGTATAAAGGCTCGGTCACGCTGTGCAGGCCGGCCAATCACTGCAATTCCACAACTAACAGGGCTGTGGCATTGCAGTGGTCTGCCAGCCAATCCCTGCATGAGGGCTGGCTCTCAAAAGAGCGCCAACATGCAGGGATGAAGACCACGAGTACAGCACGAGTATCGCGAGATTACTCGGTCCCCGTCGAGTAGACCGAGTACAGTGATACTCGTGCGAGTACCGAGTAGTAACAAGCATGCTCGCTCATCACTATTTATTAGTAAAATGGCTTACACTCCCCTTTTTTCCACTTTTTTCTTCACTACTTTTATAAAGAAATTTTTCCTTTCTTTATTCTTAATGCAATTTTATATAGCAACACCACCATTTTTTGCCACGAACATAATTTTTCTTGTCCGTCATCCCGTTCACCCTTACAGGGTTGTGGACAGATGCACTTGTCACTACACTTCTAAGACTCAATACAGGGTCTGGAGCTCAATGCTCCCTTTTTGTTTTTTTTTTCTTCTTTTTTTTCTTTTTTTCATTTTGTCCTTCTTCTTCTTCTTTTTCTGATTTTTGTCTCAAAAAGCTGATGAAATTTGAAACACTATACCCCAGTGATTTTATAAATGTTTCTCAATATATCACTTGAGAACTTTTATGGCCGGTATTGTAACAGTTGACCATCCCGGCAGTATTTGAAATACAGCAGTCAGTCCTCTGACGTAGCTCCATATGTGTATATATAGAGGTTCTTCCTCCTTTGATTGCATACTGTTCTTTTTTTGCCCTGATGAAGGAGACAGTGATCTCTGAAACACATTGACCGGAAAAAAGAATAAAGAGATGAAATAATTAACATCAGTTTCCTTTGGTGACAGCGCGGCACGCACCCGATTTTCCTCCTATACGTTATTGCTCTTCTACTAGGGGCTGCGGCTGTCGCCATTTGTAACGTGCATTTAGGGGTTGTGACTGGCACAACCTTAATAGGTGAGTGCAACTACTATTAATTATTTGTTACCTTACCAGGTAAGACCCTAATTTGTGCGTCTGCTCCAGAGTTATTTCCCTGATTATTAATATCTGACAGGCAGTGATTGATCCTGCATTCTCACCTTCCTCTCTGTTGCACATTCTTATTGTTCCTATATGCTCTCTATTTCCATCAGACTTTTTTTGTCCTTCGGTGGGGCTCTAACATATGTGCACCATTTATTATTTATTTTTATGGATTCCTTTCTTTTTTCATGCTAGCGTTCATTATGCAGTAGTCATTCATGATATATCTTATATTTGTGAATCCATTAGGGCTCTATATGTCTGGTGCATCACATTGGGTCTTTTCAGTGCACAATAGGCACCTTTTTCTGTTATGCTCTGCTGCCACCTTATGGACATCCTATCAGTGATGCCAGAAAAAAATGGACATGTCTCCGTGCAGCAATCACGGACACGCGGGTACGCCGCACGGAGACACGTGCAGTGAAAAATCACTGATGTGTGAGCAGACCCATTCATTATAATGGATCTGCGTATCTCAGTGATTCTGTTATGTTTAAAAAAAAGCACAAACGTACCAGAATCACTGACGTGTGAAACAGGCCTTATAGTGTTTTGATTTATGTATGTATTATACAACTTCTGTGGATCTTGTATGAGTGACTTTTCTTCATTTTATTGGATTGTTTTAAAATATTGAAATAAAGTCACGCTTCCTATGCATCCTTTTGTATTCTGATTGGCTACTATAATACAGTTTTTAGGCACTGAGATCGATACCAGAGGCATGGTCTTCCGCTTACCAGAGGATAAGCTCAAAAGGCTAAGGGACATAATAGAAGGGTTTAGTGCTGTTAAGAAGGTGGCATTAAGATAAATGAAATATATCTTCTCGGTCTTCTCGTTTTCTTGCTGAGTTGTGCCAATGGACAGAGTTTTTTCTAGACATTTGCTATTGGAAACTCAGGGAACCAAAGCTCCTGGATAGAGTTGAGCGCGGTTCGTGGTTCGTGGTTCTCCAGTTCTAGGCTCGAGTGATTTTGGGGCATGTTCTAGATCGAACTAGAACTCGAGCTTTTTGCAAAAGCTCGATAGTTCTAGAAACGTTCGAGAACGGTTCTAGCAGCCAAAAAACAGCTAAATCATAGCTTGGTTTCTGCTGTAATAGTGTAAGTCACTCTGTGAATCAAACTATTATCACATTTCAGTGTATAGTGTGCGTGAACAGCGCCTTCAGATCACTGCTGTTTCTATAATGGCGATCGCCATTTTTTTTTTTTTTTTCTTGTCTTCCTTCCCTAAGTGCGCGCGTCTTGTGGGGCGGGCCAGCATGTCAGCCAATCACAGACACACACACAGCTAAGTTGACTTTGAGCCAGAGAAGCAACGGCATGTGTGATAGGATCTGCATGTCACATGTCCCTGCATTATAAAACCGGACATTTTCTTCACGGACGCCATTATCTGCCTTCTGCGTCTTTGGTGTCAGACATCACTGTCGCAGCTCCGTCCTCCTGAGTCCTATAGCCGATACAGCTGTATGCGCTGCATACACAGCGTTAGACAGCATAGGGAGAGCACTTTATAGCAGTCCTTTTAAGGACTCAAACCGGCAGGGTCAGAGAGCCATACGTGACAGGTCCTGCAAACAGCAACAGCATCTGTGTAGCCAAGGTCAGGGATTTCCTCCCTGCATTTCACCATTAGGAGGGAATAGAAAGGCAGGCTTCCATTCCTCTACCCAGAGCACCACAATCCTGCCACTGTACCCTCCTGTCCTCTGCACACTCCAACTCATTATAACTAAGCCATTACACTAGCAAACACTCAGTGTACCTAGTGGCATCCTATCTGTGGCTATTGGACTTTGCTATAGTCCCACTAGTGCAAAGACATTTGCAGAGCACGTCTGCCTGCATTGCACACTCCAACTTTTTTAAACTAAGCAATTTTACTAGCAAACACTCAGTGTACCTAGTGGCATCCTATACGTGGCTATTGGACTTTGCTATAGTCCCACTAGTGCCAAGACATTTGCAGAGCGCATCTGCCTGCGTTGCACACTCCAACTAATTTTAACTTAGCCATTATACTAGCAAACACTCAGTGTACCTAGTGGCATCCTATACGTGGCTATTGGACTTTGCTATAGTCCCACTAGTGCCAAGACATTTGCAGAGCGCATCTGCCTGCGTTGCACACTCCAACTAATTATAAGTAAGCCATTATACTAGCAAACACTCAGTGTACCTAGTGGCATCCTATCTGTGGCTATTGGACTTTGCTATAGTCCCACTAGTGCAAAGACATTTGCAGAGCACGTCTGCCTGCATTGCACACTCCAACTTTTTTAAACTAAGCAATTTTACTAGCAAACACTCAGTGTACCTAGTGGCATCCTATACGTGGCTATTGGACTTTGCTATAGTCCCACTAGTGCCAAGACATTTGCAGAGCGCATCTGCCTGCGTTGCACACTCCAACTAATTATAAGTAAGCCATTATACTAGCAAACACTCAGTGTACCTAGTGGCATCCTATCTGTGGCTATTGGACTTTGCTATAGTCCCACTAGTGCCAAGACATTTGCAGAGCGCATCTGCCTGCGTTGCACACTCCAACTAATTATAAGTAAGCCATTATACTAGCAAACACTCAGTGTACCTAGTGGCATCCTATACGTGGCTATTGGACCTTGCTATAGTCCCACTAGTGCCAAGACATTTGCAGAGCGCATCTGCCTGCGTTGCACACTCCAACTAATTATAAGTAAGCCATTATACTAGCAAACACTCAGTGTACCTAGTGGCATCCTATACGTGGCTATTGGACCTTGCTATAGTCCCACTAGTGCCAAGACATTTGCAGAGCGCATCTGCCTGCGTTGCACACTCCAACTAATTATAAGTAAGCCATTATTATAATTATTATTATTATTTATTATTATAGCGCCATTTATTCCATGGCGCTTTACAAGTGAAAGGGTATACGTACAACAATCATTAACAGTACATAACAGACTGGTACAGGAGGAGAGAGGACCCTGCCCGCGAGGGCTTACAGTCTACAGGTAATGGGTGATGGTACAATAGGTGAGGACAGAGCTGGTTGCGCAGTGGTCTACTGGACTGAGGGCTGTTGTAGGTTATAGGCTTGTTGGAAGAGGTGGGTCTTGAGGTTCCTCTTGAAGCTTTCCACGGTAGGGGAGAGTCTGATGTGCTGAGGTAGAGCATTCCAAAGTATGGGGGATGCACGGGAGAAATCTTGTACGCGATTGTGGGAAGAGAAGATAAGGGAGGAGCAGAGAAGGAGATCTTGTGAGGATCTGAGGTTGCGTGCAGGTAGGTACCGGGAGACTAGGTCACAGATGTAGGGAGGAGACAGGTTGTGCATGGCTTTGTATGTCATGGTTAGTGTTTTGAACTGGAGTCGTTGGGTGATGGGAAGCCAGTGAAGGGATTGGCAGAGTGGCGAGGCTGGGGAGTAGCGAGGGGAGAGGTGGATTAAGCGGGCCGCAGAGTTTAGGATAGATTGGAGGGGTGCAAGAGTGTTGGAAGGGAGGCCAGAGAGCAGGAGGTTGCAGTAGTCGAGGCGGGAGATGATGAGGGCATGCACTAATGTTTTTGCTGATTCTTGGTTAAGGAAAGCACGGATCCGGGAGATGTTTTTGAGTTGTAATCGGCATGAGGTGAAGAGGGCTTGGATGTGTGGCTTGAAGGATAGAGCAGAGTCGAGGGTCACTCCAAGGCAACGAGCTTGTGAGACTGGGGAGAGTAAGCAACCATCGAGTTTGATGGAAAGGCTTGTTGGAGGAGATGAGTGAGGAGGAGGAAAGACAATGAATTCTGTTTTGTCCATGTTAAGTTTTAGGAATCGCACAGAGAAGAAGGATGAAATAGCAGACAGACATTGTGGGATTCTGGTTAGTAGAGAGGTAATGTCAGGTCCATTATACTAGCAAACACTCAGTGTACCTAGTGGCATCCTATCTGTGGCTATTGGACTTTGCTATAGTCCCACTAGTGCCAAGACATTTGCAGAGCGCATCTGCCTGCGTTGCACACTCCAACTAATTATAAGTAAGCCATTATACTAGCAAACACTCAGTGTACCTAGTGGCATCCTATACGTGGCTATTGGACCTTGCTATAGTCCCACTAGTGCCAAGACATTTGCAGAGCGCATCTGCCTGCGTTGCACACTCCAACTAATTATAAGTAAGCCATTATAATAGCAAACACTCAGTGTACCTAGTGGCATCCTATACGTGGCTATTGGACCTTGCTATAGTCCCACTAGTGCCAAGACATTTGCAGAGCGCATCTGCCTGCGTTGCACACTCCAACTAATTATAAGTAAGCCATTATTATTATTATTATTATTATTTATTATTATAGCGCCATTTCTTCCATGGCGCTTTACAAGTGAAAGGGTATACGTACAACAATCATTAACAGTACATAACAGACTGGTACAGGAGGAGAGAGGACCCTGCCCGCGAGGGCTTACAGTCTACAGGGAATGGGTGATGGTACAATAGGTGAGGACAGAGCTGGTTGCGCAGTGGTCTACTGGACTGAGGGCTGTTGTAGGTTATAGGCTTGTTGGAAGAGGTGGGTCTTGAGGTTCCTCTTGAAGCTTTCCACGGTAGGGGAGAGTCTTATGTGCTGAGGTAGAGCATTCCAAAGTATGGGGGATGCACGGGAGAAATCTTGTACGCGATTGTGGGAAGAGGAGATAAGGGAGGAGCAGAGAAGGAGATCTTGTGAGGATCTGAGGTTGCGTGCAGGTAGGTACCGGGAGACTAGGTCACAGATGTAGGGAGGAGACAGGTTGTGCATGGCTTTGTATGTCATGGTTAAATTGTCTCTCCAGTAAAGGAGACAAACTCTAGCACAGCGCCACCTATTGGAAGTAGCGATCCTAAAAGTCACAAGTGGATTTTTGACAATCCTTTGCAATATGACTCAGGATATATAAGCCAGATCAGAATCCCAATTTGCAGACACGGTGTTTCGGGGTGCTTGCCCCTCGTCAGTGCAAAGTATGGGGGTGTCTGATCTGGCTCATGAGAAAGCTATGTGGGGACCACGGGGGAACACTATTCTCCTTAAGGAGACTTTGCAAGCCAGTCTGGCTGCCAGGTAAGGGGACTTATAGCTGCAATGCCCCTAAAATTCCACGGGGGAACACTATTCTCCTTAAGGAGACTTTGCAAGCCAGTCTGGCTGCCAGGTAAGGGGACTTATAGCTGCAATGCCCCTCTGGGAAATATTCAAATTGTCTCTCCAGTAAAGGAGACAAACTCTAGCACAGCGCCACCTATTGGAAGTAGCGATCCTAAAAGTCACAAGTGGATTTTTGACAATCCTTTGCAATATGACTCAGGATATATAAGCCAGATCAGAATCCCAATTTGCAGACACGGTGTTTCGGGGTGCTTGCCCCTCGTCAGTGCAAAGTATGGGGGTGTCTGATCTGGCTCATGAGAAAGCTATGTGGGGACCACGGGGGAACACTATTCTCCTTAAGGAGACTTTGCAAGCCAGTCTGGCTGCCAGGTAAGGGGACTTATAGCTGCAATGCCCCTAAAATTCCACGGGGGAACACTATTCTCCTTAAGGAGACTTTGCAAGCCAGTCTGGCTGCCAGGTAAGGGGACTTATAGCTGCAATGCCCCTCTGGGAAATATTCAAATTGTCTCTCCAGTAAAGGAGACAAACTCTAGCACAGCGCCACCTATTGGAAGTAGCGATCCTAAAAGTCACAAGTGGATTTTTGACAATCCTTTGCAATATGACTCAGGATATATAAGCCAGATCAGAATCCCAATTTGCAGACACGGTGTTTCGGGGTGCTTGCCCCTCGTCAGTGCAAAGTATGGGGGTGTCTGATCTGGCTCATGAGAAAGCTATGTGGGGACCACGGGGGAACACTATTCTCCTTAAGGAGACTTTGCAAGCCAGTCTGGCTGCCAGGTAAGGGGACTTATAGCTGCAATGCCCCTAAAATTCCACGGGGGAACACTATTCTCCTTAAGGAGACTTTGCAAGCCAGTCTGGCTGCCAGGTAAGGGGACTTATAGCTGCAATGCCCCTCTGGGAAATATTCAAATTGTCTCTCCAGTAAAGGAGACAAACTCTAGCACAGCGCCACCTATTGGAAGTAGCGATCCTAAAAGTCACAAGTGGATTTTTGACAATCCTTTGCAATATGACTCAGGATATATAAGCCAGATCAGAATCCCAATTTGCAGACACGGTGTTTCGGGGTGCTTGCCCCTCGTCAGTGCAAAGTATGGGGGTGTCTGATCTGGCTCATGAGAAAGCTATGTGGGGACCACGGGGGAACACTATTCTCCTTAAGGAGACTTTGCAAGCCAGTCTGGCTGCCAGGTAAGGGGACTTATAGCTGCAATGCCCCTAAAATTCCACGGGGGAACACTATTCTCCTTAAGGAGACTTTGCAAGCCAGTCTGGCTGCCAGGTAAGGGGACTTATAGCTGCAATGCCCCTCTGGGAAATATTCAAATTGTCTCTCCAGTAAAGGAGACAAACTCTAGCACAGCGCCACCTATTGGAAGTAGCGATCCTAAAAGTCACAAGTGGATTTTTGACAATCCTTTGCAATATGACTCAGGATATATAAGCCAGATCAGAATCCCAATTTGCAGACACGGTGTTTCGGGGTGCTTGCCCCTCGTCAGTGCAAAGTATGGGGGTGTCTGATCTGGCTCATGAGAAAGCTATGTGGGGACCACGGGGGAACACTATTCTCCTTAAGGAGACTTTGCAAGCCAGTCTGGCTGCCAGGTAAGGGGACTTATAGCTGCAATGCCCCTAAAATTCCACGGGGGAACACTATTCTCCTTAAGGAGACTTTGCAAGCCAGTCTGGCTGCCAGGTAAGGGGACTTATAGCTGCAATGCCCCTCTGGGAAATATTCAAATTGTCTCTCCAGTAAAGGAGACAAACTCTAGCACAGCGCCACCTATTGGAAGTAGCGATCCTAAAAGTCACAAGTGGATTTTTGACAATCCTTTGCAATATGACTCAGGATATATAAGCCAGATCAGAATCCCAATTTGCAGACACGGTGTTTCGGGGTGCTTGCCCCTCGTCAGTGCAAAGTATGGGGGTGTCTGATCTGGCTCATGAGAAAGCTATGTGGGGACCACGGGGGGAACACTATTCTCCTTAAGGAGACTTTGCAAGCCAGTCTGGCTGCCAGGTAAGGGGACTTATAGCTGCAATGCCCCTAAAATTCCACGGGGGAACACTATTCTCCTTAAGGAGACTTTGCAAGCCAGTCTGGCTGCCAGGTAAGGGGACTTATAGCTGCAATGCCCCTCTGGGAAATATTCAAATTGTCTCTCCAGTAAAGGAGACAAACTCTAGCACAGCGCCACCTATTGGAAGTAGCGATCCTAAAAGTCACAAGTGGATTTTTGACAATCCTTTGCAATATGACTCAGGATATATAAGCCAGATCAGAATCCCAATTTGCAGACACGGTGTTTCGGGGTGCTTGCCCCTCGTCAGTGCAAAGTATGGGGGTGTCTGATCTGGCTCATGAGAAAGCTATGTGGGGACCACGGGGGAACACTATTCTCCTTAAGGAGACTTTGCAAGCCAGTCTGGCTGCCAGGTAAGGGGACTTATAGCTGCAATGCCCCTAAAATTCCACGGGGGAACACTATTCTCCTTAAGGAGACTTTGCAAGCCAGTCTGGCTGCCAGGTAAGGGGACTTATAGCTGCAATGCCCCTCTGGGAAATATTCAAATTGTCTCTCCAGTAAAGGAGACAAACTCTAGCACAGCGCCACCTATTGGAAGTAGCGATCCTAAAAGTCACAAGTGGATTTTTGACAATCCTTTGCAATATGACTCAGGATATATAAGCCAGATCAGAATCCCAATTTGCAGACACGGTGTTTCGGGGTGCTTGCCCCTCGTCAGTGCAAAGTATGGGGGTGTCTGATCTGGCTCATGAGAAAGCTATGTGGGGACCACGGGGGAACACTATTCTCCTTAAGGAGACTTTGCAAGCCAGTCTGGCTGCCAGGTAAGGGGACTTATAGCTGCAATGCCCCTAAAATTCCACGGGGGAACACTATTCTCCTTAAGGAGACTTTGCAAGCCAGTCTGGCTGCCAGGTAAGGGGACTTATAGCTGCAATGCCCCTCTGGGAAATATTCAAATTGTCTCTCCAGTAAAGGAGACAAACTCTAGCACAGCGCCACCTATTGGAAGTAGCGATCCTAAAAGTCACAAGTGGATTTTTGACAATCCTTTGCAATATGACTCAGGATATATAAGCCAGATCAGAATCCCAATTTGCAGACACGGTGTTTCGGGGTGCTTGCCCCTCGTCAGTGCAAAGTATGGGGGTGTCTGATCTGGCTCATGAGAAAGCTATGTGGGGACCACGGGGGAACACTATTCTCCTTAAGGAGACTTTGCAAGCCAGTCTGGCTGCCAGGTAAGGGGACTTATAGCTGCAATGCCCCTAAAATTCCACGGGGGAACACTATTCTCCTTAAGGAGACTTTGCAAGCCAGTCTGGCTGCCAGGTAAGGGGACTTATAGCTGCAATGCCCCTCTGGGAAATATTCAAATTGTCTCTCCAGTAAAGGAGACAAACTCTAGCACAGCGCCACCTATTGGAAGTAGCGATCCTAAAAGTCACAAGTGGATTTTTGACAATCCTTTGCAATATGACTCAGGATATATAAGCCAGATCAGAATCCCAATTTGCAGACACGGTGTTTCGGGGTGCTTGCCCCTCGTCAGTGCAAAGTATGGGGGTGTCTGATCTGGCTCATGAGAAAGCTATGTGGGGACCACGGGGGAACACTATTCTCCTTAAGGAGACTTTGCAAGCCAGTCTGGCTGCCAGGTAAGGGGACTTATAGCTGCAATGCCCCTAAAATTCCACGGGGGAACACTATTCTCCTTAAGGAGACTTTGCAAGCCAGTCTGGCTGCCAGGTAAGGGGACTTATAGCTGCAATGCCCCTCTGGGAAATATTCAAATTGTCTCTCCAGTAAAGGAGACAAACTCTAGCACAGCGCCACCTATTGGAAGTAGCGATCCTAAAAGTCACAAGTGGATTTTTGACAATCCTTTGCAATATGACTCAGGATATATAAGCCAGATCAGAATCCCAATTTGCAGACACGGTGTTTCGGGGTGCTTGCCCCTCGTCAGTGCAAAGTATGGGGGTGTCTGATCTGGCTCATGAGAAAGCTATGTGGGGACCACGGGGGAACACTATTCTCCTTAAGGAGACTTTGCAAGCCAGTCTGGCTGCCAGGTAAGGGGACTTATAGCTGCAATGCCCCTAAAATTCCACGGGGGAACACTATTCTCCTTAAGGAGACTTTGCAAGCCAGTCTGGCTGCCAGGTAAGGGGACTTATAGCTGCAATGCCCCTCTGGGAAATATTCAAATTGTCTCTCCAGTAAAGGAGACAAACTCTAGCACAGCGCCACCTATTGGAAGTAGCGATCCTAAAAGTCACAAGTGGATTTTTGACAATCCTTTGCAATATGACTCAGGATATATAAGCCAGATCAGAATCCCAATTTGCAGACACGGTGTTTCGGGGTGCTTGCCCCTCGTCAGTGCAAAGTATGGGGGTGTCTGATCTGGCTCATGAGAAAGCTATGTGGGGACCACGGGGGAACACTATTCTCCTTAAGGAGACTTTGCAAGCCAGTCTGGCTGCCAGGTAAGGGGACTTATAGCTGCAATGCCCCTAAAATTCCACGGGGGAACACTATTCTCCTTAAGGAGACTTTGCAAGCCAGTCTGGCTGCCAGGTAAGGGGACTTATAGCTGCAATGCCCCTCTGGGAAATATTCAAATTGTCTCTCCAGTAAAGGAGACAAACTCTAGCACAGCGCCACCTATTGGAAGTAGCGATCCTAAAAGTCACAAGTGGATTTTTGACAATCCTTTGCAATATGACTCAGGATATATAAGCCAGATCAGAATCCCAATTTGCAGACACGGTGTTTCGGGGTGCTTGCCCCTCGTCAGTGCAAAGTATGGGGGTGTCTGATCTGGCTCATGAGAAAGCTATGTGGGGACCACGGGGGAACACTATTCTCCTTAAGGAGACTTTGCAAGCCAGTCTGGCTGCCAGGTAAGGGGACTTATAGCTGCAATGCCCCTAAAATTCCACGGGGGAACACTATTCTCCTTAAGGAGACTTTGCAAGCCAGTCTGGCTGCCAGGTAAGGGGACTTATAGCTGCAATGCCCCTCTGGGAAATATTCAAATTGTCTCTCCAGTAAAGGAGACAAACTCTAGCACAGCGCCACCTATTGGAAGTAGCGATCCTAAAAGTCACAAGTGGATTTTTGACAATCCTTTGCAATATGACTCAGGATATATAAGCCAGATCAGAATCCCAATTTGCAGACACGGTGTTTCGGGGTGCTTGCCCCTCGTCAGTGCAAAGTATGGGGGGTGTCTGATCTGGCTCATGAGAAAGCTATGTGGGGACCACGGGGGAACACTATTCTCCTTAAGGAGACTTTGCAAGCCAGTCTGGCTGCCAGGTAAGGGGACTTATAGCTGCAATGCCCCTAAAATTCCACGGGGGAACACTATTCTCCTTAAGGAGACTTTGCAAGCCAGTCTGGCTGCCAGGTAAGGGGACTTATAGCTGCAATGCCCCTCTGGGAAATATTCAAATTGTCTCTCCAGTAAAGGAGACAAACTCTAGCACAGCGCCACCTATTGGAAGTAGCGATCCTAAAAGTCACAAGTGGATTTTTGACAATCCTTTGCAATATGACTCAGGATATATAAGCCAGATCAGAATCCCAATTTGCAGACACGGTGTTTCGGGGTGCTTGCCCCTCGTCAGTGCAAAGTATGGGGGTGTCTGATCTGGCTCATGAGAAAGCTATGTGGGGACCACGGGGGAACACTATTCTCCTTAAGGAGACTTTGCAAGCCAGTCTGGCTGCCAGGTAAGGGGACTTATAGCTGCAATGCTCCTAAAATTCCACGGGGGAACACTATTCTCCTTAAGGAGACTTTGCAAGCCAGTCTGGCTGCCAGGTAAGGGGACTTATAGCTGCAATGCCCCTCTGGGAAATATTCAAATTGTCTCTCCAGTAAAGGAGACAAACTCTAGCACAGCGCCACCTATTGGAAGTAGCGATCCTAAAAGTCACAAGTGGATTTTTGACAATCCTTTGCAATATGACTCAGGATATATAAGCCAGATCAGAATCCCAATTTGCAGACACGGTGTTTCGGGGTGCTTGCCCCTCGTCAGTGCAAAGTATGGGGGTGTCTGATCTGGCTCATGAGAAAGCTATGTGGGGACCACGGGGGAACACTATTCTCCTTAAGGAGACTTTGCAAGCCAGTCTGGCTGCCAGGTAAGGGGACTTATAGCTGCAATGCCCCTAAAATTCCACGGGGGAACACTATTCTCCTTAAGGAGACTTTGCAAGCCAGTCTGGCTGCCAGGTAAGGGGACTTATAGCTGCAATGCCCCTCTGGGAAATATTCAAATTGTCTCTCCAGTAAAGGAGACAAACTCTAGCACAGCGCCACCTATTGGAAGTAGCGATCCTAAAAGTCACAAGTGGATTTTTGACAATCCTTTGCAATATGACTCAGGATATATAAGCCAGATCAGAATCCCAATTTGCAGACACGGTGTTTCGGGGTGCTTGCCCCTCGTCAGTGCAAAGTATGGGGGTGTCTGATCTGGCTCATGAGAAAGCTATGTGGGGACCACGGGGGAACACTATTCTCCTTAAGGAGACTTTGCAAGCCAGTCTGGCTGCCAGGTAAGGGGACTTATAGCTGCAATGCCCCTAAAATTCCACGGGGGAACACTATTCTCCTTAAGGAGACTTTGCAAGCCAGTCTGGCTGCCAGGTAAGGGGACTTATAGCTGCAATGCCCCTCTGGGAAATATTCAAATTGTCTCTCCAGTAAAGGAGACAAACTCTAGCACAGCGCCACCTATTGGAAGTAGCGATCCTAAAAGTCACAAGTGGATTTTTGACAATCCTTTGCAATATGACTCAGGATATATAAGCCAGATCAGAATCCCAATTTGCAGACACGGTGTTTCGGGGTGCTTGCCCCTCGTCAGTGCAAAGTATGGGGGTGTCTGATCTGGCTCATGAGAAAGCTATGTGGGGACCACGGGGGAACACTATTCTCCTTAAGGAGACTTTGCAAGCCAGTCTGGCTGCCAGGTAAGGGGACTTATAGCTGCAATGCCCCTAAAATTCCACGGGGGAACACTATTCTCCTTAAGGAGACTTTGCAAGCCAGTCTGGCTGCCAGGTAAGGGGACTTATAGCTGCAATGCCCCTCTGGGAAATATTCAAATTGTCTCTCCAGTAAAGGAGACAAACTCTAGCACAGCGCCACCTATTGGAAGTAGCGATCCTAAAAGTCACAAGTGGATTTTTGACAATCCTTTGCAATATGACTCAGGATATATAAGCCAGATCAGAATCCCAATTTGCAGACACGGTGTTTCGGGGTGCTTGCCCCTCGTCAGTGCAAAGTATGGGGGTGTCTGATCTGGCTCATGAGAAAGCTATGTGGGGACCACGGGGGAACACTATTCTCCTTAAGGAGACTTTGCAAGCCAGTCTGGCTGCCAGGTAAGGGGACTTATAGCTGCAATGCCCCTAAAATTCCACGGGGGAACACTATTCTCCTTAAGGAGACTTTGCAAGCCAGTCTGGCTGCCAGGTAAGGGGACTTATAGCTGCAATGCCCCTCTGGGAAATATTCAAATTGTCTCTCCAGTAAAGGAGACAAACTCTAGCACAGCGCCACCTATTGGAAGTAGCGATCCTAAAAGTCACAAGTGGATTTTTGACAATCCTTTGCAATATGACTCAGGATATATAAGCCAGATCAGAATCCCAATTTGCAGACACGGTGTTTCGGGGTGCTTGCCCCTCGTCAGTGCAAAGTATGGGGGTGTCTGATCTGGCTCATGAGAAAGCTATGTGGGGACCACGGGGGAACACTATTCTCCTTAAGGAGACTTTGCAAGCCAGTCTGGCTGCCAGGTAAGGGGACTTATAGCTGCAATGCCCCTAAAATTCCACGGGGGAACACTATTCTCCTTAAGGAGACTTTGCAAGCCAGTCTGGCTGCCAGGTAAGGGGACTTATAGCTGCAATGCCCCTCTGGGAAATATTCAAATTGTCTCTCCAGTAAAGGAGACAAACTCTAGCACAGCGCCACCTATTGGAAGTAGCGATCCTAAAAGTCACAAGTGGATTTTTGACAATCCTTTGCAATATGACTCAGGATATATAAGCCAGATCAGAATCCCAATTTGCAGACACGGTGTTTCGGGGTGCTTGCCCCTCGTCAGTGCAAAGTATGGGGGTGTCTGATCTGGCTCATGAGAAAGCTATGTGGGGACCACGGGGGAACACTATTCTCCTTAAGGAGACTTTGCAAGCCAGTCTGGCTGCCAGGTAAGGGGACTTATAGCTGCAATGCCCCTAAAATTCCACGGGGGAACACTATTCTCCTTAAGGAGACTTTGCAAGCCAGTCTGGCTGCCAGGTAAGGGGACTTATAGCTGCAATGCCCCTCTGGGAAATATTCAAATTGTCTCTCCAGTAAAGGAGACAAACTCTAGCACAGCGCCACCTATTGGAAGTAGCGATCCTAAAAGTCACAAGTGGATTTTTGACAATCCTTTGCAATATGACTCAGGATATATAAGCCAGATCAGAATCCCAATTTGCAGACACGGTGTTTCGGGGTGCTTGCCCCTCGTCAGTGCAAAGTATGGGGGTGTCTGATCTGGCTCATGAGAAAGCTATGTGGGGACCACGGGGGAACACTATTCTCCTTAAGGAGACTTTGCAAGCCAGTCTGGCTGCCAGGTAAGGGGACTTATAGCTGCAATGCCCCTAAAATTCCACGGGGGAACACTATTCTCCTTAAGGAGACTTTGCAAGCCAGTCTGGCTGCCAGGTAAGGGGACTTATAGCTGCAATGCCCCTCTGGGAAATATTCAAATTGTCTCTCCAGTAAAGGAGACAAACTCTAGCACAGCGCCACCTATTGGAAGTAGCGATCCTAAAAGTCACAAGTGGATTTTTGACAATCCTTTGCAATATGACTCAGGATATATAAGCCAGATCAGAATCCCAATTTGCAGACACGGTGTTTCGGGGTGCTTGCCCCTCGTCAGTGCAAAGTATGGGGGTGTCTGATCTGGCTCATGAGAAAGCTATGTGGGGACCACGGGGGAACACTATTCTCCTTAAGGAGACTTTGCAAGCCAGTCTGGCTGCCAGGTAAGGGGACTTATAGCTGCAATGCCCCTAAAATTCCACGGGGGAACACTATTCTCCTTAAGGAGACTTTGCAAGCCAGTCTGGCTGCCAGGTAAGGGGACTTATAGCTGCAATGCCCCTCTGGGAAATATTCAAATTGTCTCTCCAGTAAAGGAGACAAACTCTAGCACAGCGCCACCTATTGGAAGTAGCGATCCTAAAAGTCACAAGTGGATTTTTGACAATCCTTTGCAATATGACTCAGGATATATAAGCCAGATCAGAATCCCAATTTGCAGACACGGTGTTTCGGGGTGCTTGCCCCTCGTCAGTGCAAAGTATGGGGGTGTCTGATCTGGCTCATGAGAAAGCTATGTGGGGACCACGGGGGAACACTATTCTCCTTAAGGAGACTTTGCAAGCCAGTCTGGCTGCCAGGTAAGGGGACTTATAGCTGCAATGCCCCTAAAATTCCACGGGGGAACACTATTCTCCTTAAGGAGACTTTGCAAGCCAGTCTGGCTGCCAGGTAAGGGGACTTATAGCTGCAATGCCCCTCTGGGAAATATTCAAATTGTCTCTCCAGTAAAGGAGACAAACTCTAGCACAGCGCCACCTATTGGAAGTAGCGATCCTAAAAGTCACAAGTGGATTTTTGACAATCCTTTGCAATATGACTCAGGATATATAAGCCAGATCAGAATCCCAATTTGCAGACACGGTGTTTCGGGGTGCTTGCCCCTCGTCAGTGCAAAGTATGGGGGTGTCTGATCTGGCTCATGAGAAAGCTATGTGGGGACCACGGGGGAACACTATTCTCCTTAAGGAGACTTTGCAAGCCAGTCTGGCTGCCAGGTAAGGGGACTTATAGCTGCAATGCCCCTAAAATTCCACGGGGGAACACTATTCTCCTTAAGGAGACTTTGCAAGCCAGTCTGGCTGCCAGGTAAGGGGACTTATAGCTGCAATGCCCCTCTGGGAAATATTCAAATTGTCTCTCCAGTAAAGGAGACAAACTCTAGCACAGCGCCACCTATTGGAAGTAGCGATCCTAAAAGTCACAAGTGGATTTTTGACAATCCTTTGCAATATGACTCAGGATATATAAGCCAGATCAGAATCCCAATTTGCAGACACGGTGTTTCGGGGTGCTTGCCCCTCGTCAGTGCAAAGTATGGGGGTGTCTGATCTGGCTCATGAGAAAGCTATGTGGGGACCACGGGGGAACACTATTCTCCTTAAGGAGACTTTGCAAGCCAGTCTGGCTGCCAGGTAAGGGGACTTATAGCTGCAATGCCCTAAAATTCCACGGGGGAACACTATTCTCCTTAAGGAGACTTTGCAAGCCAGTCTGGCTGCCAGGTAAGGGGACTTATAGCTGCAATGCCCCTCTGGGAAATATTCAAATTGTCTCTCCAGTAAAGGAGACAAACTCTAGCACAGCGCCACCTATTGGAAGTAGCGATCCTAAAAGTCACAAGTGGATTTTTGACAATCCTTTGCAATATGACTCAGGATATATAAGCCAGATCAGAATCCCAATTTGCAGACACGGTGTTTCGGGGTGCTTGCCCCTCGTCAGTGCAAAGTATGGGGGTGTCTGATCTGGCTCATGAGAAAGCTATGTGGGGACCACGGGGGAACACTATTCTCCTTAAGGAGACTTTGCAAGCCAGTCTGGCTGCCAGGTAAGGGGACTTATAGCTGCAATGCCCCTAAAATTCCACGGGGGAACACTATTCTCCTTAAGGAGACTTTGCAAGCCAGTCTGGCTGCCAGGTAAGGGGACTTATAGCTGCAATGCCCCTCTGGGAAATATTCAAATTGTCTCTCCAGTAAAGGAGACAAACTCTAGCACAGCGCCACCTATTGGAAGTAGCGATCCTAAAAGTCACAAGTGGATTTTTGACAATCCTTTGCAATATGACTCAGGATATATAAGCCAGATCAGAATCCCAATTTGCAGACACGGTGTTTCGGGGTGCTTGCCCCTCGTCAGTGCAAAGTATGGGGGTGTCTGATCTGGCTCATGAGAAAGCTATGTGGGGACCACGGGGGAACACTATTCTCCTTAAGGAGACTTTGCAAGCCAGTCTGGCTGCCAGGTAAGGGGACTTATAGCTGCAATGCCCCTAAAATTCCACGGGGGAACACTATTCTCCTTAAGGAGACTTTGCAAGCCAGTCTGGCTGCCAGGTAAGGGGACTTATAGCTGCAATGCCCCTCTGGGAAATATTCAAATTGTCTCTCCAGTAAAGGAGACAAACTCTAGCACAGCGCCACCTATTGGAAGTAGCGATCCTAAAAGTCACAAGTGGATTTTTGACAATCCTTTGCAATATGACTCAGGATATATAAGCCAGATCAGAATCCCAATTTGCAGACACGGTGTTTCGGGGTGCTTGCCCCTCGTCAGTGCAAAGTATGGGGGTGTCTGATCTGGCTCATGAGAAAGCTATGTGGGGACCACGGGGGAACACTATTCTCCTTAAGGAGACTTTGCAAGCCAGTCTGGCTGCCAGGTAAGGGGACTTATAGCTGCAATGCCCCTAAAATTCCACGGGGGAACACTATTCTCCTTAAGGAGACTTTGCAAGCCAGTCTGGCTGCCAGGTAAGGGGACTTATAGCTGCAATGCCCCTCTGGGAAATATTCAAATTGTCTCTCCAGTAAAGGAGACAAACTCTAGCACAGCGCCACCTATTGGAAGTAGCGATCCTAAAAGTCACAAGTGGATTTTTGACAATCCTTTGCAATATGACTCAGGATATATAAGCCAGATCAGAATCCCAATTTGCAGACACGGTGTTTCGGGGTGCTTGCCCCTCGTCAGTGCAAAGTATGGGGGTGTCTGATCTGGCTCATGAGAAAGCTATGTGGGGACCACGGGGGAACACTATTCTCCTTAAGGAGACTTTGCAAGCCAGTCTGGCTGCCAGGTAAGGGGACTTATAGCTGCAATGCCCCTAAAATTCCACGGGGAACACTATTCTCCTTAAGGAGACTTTGCAAGCCAGTCTGGCTGCCAGGTATGGGGACTTATAGCTGCAATGCCCCTCTGGGAAATATTCAAATTGTCTCTCCAGTAAAGGAGACAAACTCTAGCACAGCGCCACCTATTGGAAGTAGCGATCCTAAAAGTCACAAGTGGATTTTTGACAATCCTTTGCAATATGACTCAGGATATATAAGCCAGATCAGAATCCCAATTTGCAGACACGGTGTTTCGGGGTGCTTGCCCCTCGTCAGTGCAAAGTATGGGGGTGTCTGATCTGGCTCATGAGAAAGCTATGTGGGGACCACGGGGGAACACTATTCTCCTTAAGGAGACTTTGCAAGCCAGTCTGGCTGCCAGGTAAGGGGACTTATAGCTGCAATGCCCCTAAAATTCCACGGGGGAACACTATTCTCCTTAAGGAGACTTTGCAAGCCAGTCTGGCTGCCAGGTAAGGGGACTTATAGCTGCAATGCCCCTCTGGGAAATATTCAAATTGTCTCTCCAGTAAAGGAGACAAACTCTAGCACAGCGCCACCTATTGGAAGTAGCGATCCTAAAAGTCACAAGTGGATTTTTGACAATCCTTTGCAATATGACTCAGGATATATAAGCCAGATCAGAATCCCAATTTGCAGACACGGTGTTTCGGGGTGCTTGCCCCTCGTCAGTGCAAAGTATGGGGGTGTCTGATCTGGCTCATGAGAAAGCTATGTGGGGACCACGGGGGAACACTATTCTCCTTAAGGAGACTTTGCAAGCCAGTCTGGCTGCCAGGTAAGGGGACTTATAGCTGCAATGCCCCTAAAATTCCACGGGGGAACACTATTCTCCTTAAGGAGACTTTGCAAGCCAGTCTGGCTGCCAGGTAAGGGGACTTATAGCTGCAATGCCCCTCTGGGAAATATTCAAATTGTCTCTCCAGTAAAGGAGACAAACTCTAGCACAGCGCCACCTATTGGAAGTAGCGATCCTAAAAGTCACAAGTGGATTTTTGACAATCCTTTGCAATATGACTCAGGATATATAAGCCAGATCAGAATCCCAATTTGCAGACACGGTGTTTCGGGGTGCTTGCCCCTCGTCAGTGCAAAGTATGGGGGTGTCTGATCTGGCTCATGAGAAAGCTATGTGGGGACCACGGGGGAACACTATTCTCCTTAAGGAGACTTTGCAAGCCAGTCTGGCTGCCAGGTAAGGGGACTTATAGCTGCAATGCCCCTAAAATTCCACGGGGGAACACTATTCTCCTTAAGGAGACTTTGCAAGCCAGTCTGGCTGCCAGGTAAGGGGACTTATAGCTGCAATGCCCCTCTGGGAAATATTCAAATTGTCTCTCCAGTAAAGGAGACAAACTCTAGCACAGCGCCACCTATTGGAAGTAGCGATCCTAAAAGTCACAAGTGGATTTTTGACAATCCTTTGCAATATGACTCAGGATATATAAGCCAGATCAGAATCCCAATTTGCAGACACGGTGTTTCGGGGTGCTTGCCCCTCGTCAGTGCAAAGTATGGGGGTGTCTGATCTGGCTCATGAGAAAGCTATGTGGGGACCACGGGGGAACACTATTCTCCTTAAGGAGACTTTGCAAGCCAGTCTGGCTGCCAGGTAAGGGGACTTATAGCTGCAATGCCCCTAAAATTCCACGGGGGAACACTATTCTCCTTAAGGAGACTTTGCAAGCCAGTCTGGCTGCCAGGTAAGGGGACTTATAGCTGCAATGCCCCTCTGGGAAATATTCAAATTGTCTCTCCAGTAAAGGAGACAAACTCTAGCACAGCGCCACCTATTGGAAGTAGCGATCCTAAAAGTCACAAGTGGATTTTTGACAATCCTTTGCAATATGACTCAGGATATATAAGCCAGATCAGAATCCCAATTTGCAGACACGGTGTTTCGGGGTGCTTGCCCCTCGTCAGTGCAAAGTATGGGGGTGTCTGATCTGGCTCATGAGAAAGCTATGTGGGGACCACGGGGGAACACTATTCTCCTTAAGGAGACTTTGCAAGCCAGTCTGGCTGCCAGGTAAGGGGACTTATAGCTGCAATGCCCCTAAAATTCCACGGGGGAACACTATTCTCCTTAAGGAGACTTTGCAAGCCAGTCTGGCTGCCAGGTAAGGGGACTTATAGCTGCAATGCCCCTCTGGGAAATATTCAAATTGTCTCTCCAGTAAAGGAGACAAACTCTAGCACAGCGCCACCTATTGGAAGTAGCGATCCTAAAAGTCACAAGTGGATTTTTGACAATCCTTTGCAATATGACTCAGGATATATAAGCCAGATCAGAATCCCAATTTGCAGACACGGTGTTTCGGGGTGCTTGCCCCTCGTCAGTGCAAAGTATGGGGGTGTCTGATCTGGCTCATGAGAAAGCTATGTGGGGACCACGGGGGAACACTATTCTCCTTAAGGAGACTTTGCAAGCCAGTCTGGCTGCCAGGTAAGGGGACTTATAGCTGCAATGCCCCTAAAATTCCACGGGGGAACACTATTCTCCTTAAGGAGACTTTGCAAGCCAGTCTGGCTGCCAGGTAAGGGGACTTATAGCTGCAATGCCCCTCTGGGAAATATTCAAATTGTCTCTCCAGTAAAGGAGACAAACTCTAGCACAGCGCCACCTATTGGAAGTAGCGATCCTAAAAGTCACAAGTGGATTTTTGACAATCCTTTGCAATATGACTCAGGATATATAAGCCAGATCAGAATCCCAATTTGCAGACACGGTGTTTCGGGGTGCTTGCCCCTCGTCAGTGCAAAGTTAGTGTTTTGAACTGGAGTCGTTGGGTGATGGGAAGCCAGTGAAGGGATTGGCAGAGTGGCGAGGCTGGGGAGTAGCGAGGGGAGAGGTGGATTAAGCGGGCCGCAGAGTTTAGGATAGATTGGAGGGGTGCAAGAGTGTTGGAAGGGAGGCCAGAGAGCAGGAGGTTGCAGTAGTCGAGGCGGGAGATGATGAGGGCATGCACTAATGTTTTTGCTGATTCTTGGTTAAGGAAAGCACGGATCCGGGAGATGTTTTTGAGTTGTAATCGGCATGAGGTGAAGAGGGCTTGGATGTGTGGCTTGAAGGATAGAGCAGAGTCGAGGGTCACTCCAAGGCAACGAGCTTGTGAGACTGGGGAGAGTAAGCAACCATCGAGTTTGATGGAAAGGCTTGTTGGAGGAGATGAGTGAGGAGGAGGAAAGACAATGAATTCTGTTTTGTCCATGTTAAGTTTTAGGAATCGCACAGAGAAGAAGGATGAAATAGCAGACAGACATTGTGGGATTCTGGTTAGTAGAGAGGTAATGTCAGGTCCATTATACTAGCAAACACTCAGTGTACCTAGTGGCATCCTATCTGTGGCTATTGGACTTTGCTATAGTCCCACTAGTGCCAAGACATTTGCAGAGCGCATCTGCCTGCGTTGCACACTCCAACTAATTATAAGTAAGCCATTATACTAGCAAACACTCAGTGTACCTAGTGGCATCCTATACGTGGCTATTGGACCTTGCTATAGTCCCACTAGTGCCAAGACATTTGCAGAGCGCATCTGCCTGCGTTGCACACTCCAACTAATTATAAGTAAGCCATTATACTAGCAAACACTCAGTGTACCTAGTGGCATCCTATACGTGGCTATTGGACTTTGCTATAGTCCCACTAGTGCAAAGACATTTGCAGAGCACGTCTGCCTGCATTGCACACTCCAACTTTTTTAAACTAAGCAATTTTACTAGCAAACACTCAGTGTACCTAGTGGCATCCTATACGTGGCTATTGGACTTTGCTATAGTCCCACTAGTGCCAAGACATTTGCAGAGCGCATCTGCCTGCGTTGCACACTCCAACTAATTTTAACTTAACCATTATACTAGAAAACACTCAGTGTACCTAGTGGCATCCTATACGTGGCTATTGGACTTTGCTATAGTCCCACTAGTGCCAAGACATTTGCAGAGCGCATCTGCCTGCGTTGCACACTCCAACTAATTATAAGTAAGCCATTATACTAGCAAACACTCAGTGTACCTAGTGGCATCCTATACGTGGCTATTGGACCTTGCTATAGTCCCACTAGTGCCAAGACATTTGCAGAGCGCATCTGCCTGCGTTGCACACTCCAACTAATTATAAGTAAGCCATTATACTAGCAAACACTCAGTGTACCTAGTGGCATCCTATACGTGGCTATTGGACTTTGCTATAGTCCCACTAGTGCCAAGACATTTGCAGAGCGCATCTGCCTGCGTTGCACACTCCAACTAATTATAAGTAAGCCATTATACTAGCAAACACTCAGTGTACCTAGTGGCATCCTATACGTGGCTATTGGACCTTGCTATAGTCCCACTAGTGCCAAGACATTTGCAGAGCGCATCTGCCTGCGTTGCACACTCCAACTAATTATAAGTAAGCCATTATACTAGCAAACACTCAGTGTACCTAGTGGCATCCTATCTGTGGCTATTGGACTTTGCTATAGTCCCACTAGTGCCAAGACATTTGCAGAGCGCATCTGCCTGCGTTGCACACTCCAACTAATTACAAGTAAGCCATTATACTAGCAAACACTCAGTGTACCTAGTGGCATCCTATACGTGGCTATTGGACTTTGCTATAGTCCCACTAGTGCCAAGACATTTGCAGAGCGCATCTGCCTGCGTTGCATACTCCAACTAATTATAACTAATAATAACATTTATGATTATGTACTTAATTGTAGAACACTGGGTAAAACAGACACAGAAAAAGACTTGGGTGTATGGGTGGATGGTAAACTTCACTTTAGTGGACAGTGTCAGGCAGCTGCTGCCAGGGCTAATAAAATAATGGGATGTATTAAAAGAGGTATAAGTGTTCATGAAAAAAATATAGTTCTACCTCTGTACAAGTCACTAGTGCGACCGCACTTAGAATACTGTGTACAATTCTGGTCACCGATATATAAGAAGGACATAGCTGAACTGGAGAGGGTGCAGAGAAGAGCGACCAAGATTATTAGAGGAATGGGGGGGCTGCAATACGAAGACAGGTTATTAAACTTGGGGTTATTTAGTTTGGAAAAACGAAGGCTTAGGGGAGATCTAATCACAATGTATAAATATATGAGGGGACAGTACAGAGACCTTTCCAAAGATCTATTTACACCTAGGCCTGCGACTGGAACACGGGGGCATCTGCTACGTCTTGAGGAAAGAAGGTTTAATCATAATCACAGACGAGGATTCTTTACTGTACGAGCAGTGAGACTATGGAACTCTCTGCCGCATGATGTTGTAATGAGTGATTCACTACTAACATTTAAGCAGAGACTGGACGCCTTTCTTGAAAAATTTAATATAACCAGTTATGTATATTAGATTTTATGACAGGGTATTGATCCAGGGAACTAGTCTGATTGCCGGATGTGGAGTCAGGAAGGAAATTTTTTCCCCATTGGAACTTGTTTGCCACATTGGGGTTTTTTTTGCCTTCCTCTGGATCAACATGTTAGGCTACGGGTTGAACTAGATGGACTTAGAGTCTCCCTTCAACCTTAAAAACTATGATACTATGAAACTATGATGATACTATGATAAGTAAGCCATTATACTAGCAAACACTCAGTGTACCTAGTGGCATCCTATACGTGGCTATTGGACTTTGCTATAGTCCCACTAGTGCCAAGACATTTGCAGAGCGCATCTGCCTGCGTTGCACACTCCAACTAATTTTAACTTAGCCATTATACTAGCAAACACTCAGTGTACCTAGTGGCATCCTATACGTGGCTATTGGACTTTGCTATAGTCCCACTAGTGCCAAGACATTTGCAGAGCGCATCTGCCTGCGTTGCACACTCCAACTAATTATAAGTAAGCCATTATACTAGCAAACACTCAGTGTACCTAGTGGCATCCTATACGTGGCTATTGGACTTTGCTATAGTCCCACTAGTGCAAAGACATTTGCAGAGCACGTCTGCCTGCATTGCACACTCCAACTTTTTTAAACTAAGCAATTTTACTAGCAAACACTCAGTGTACCTAGTGGCATCCTATACGTGGCTATTGGACTTTGCTATAGTCCCACTAGTGCCAAGACATTTGCAGAGCGCATCTGCCTGCGTTGCACACTCCAACTAATTTTAACTTAACCATTATACTAGCAAACACTCAGTGTACCTAGTGGCATCCTATACGTGGCTATTGGACTTTGCTATAGTCCCACTAGTGCCAAGACATTTGCAGAGCGCATCTGCCTGCGTTGCACACTCCAACTAATTATAAGTAAGCCATTATACTAGCAAACACTCAGTGTACCTAGTGGCATCCTATACGTGGCTATTGGACCTTGCTATAGTCCCACTAGTGCCAAGACATTTGC
This sequence comes from Anomaloglossus baeobatrachus, assembly GCF_048569485.1. Taxonomy (NCBI): domain Eukaryota; kingdom Metazoa; phylum Chordata; class Amphibia; order Anura; family Aromobatidae; genus Anomaloglossus; species Anomaloglossus baeobatrachus. The sequence goes on from NW_027441948.1 coordinate 453,940, forward strand.
AGAGCGTATCTGCCTGCGTTGCACACTCCAACTAATTATAAGTAAGCCATTATACTAGCAAACACTCAGTGTACCTAGTGGCATCCTATACGTGGCTATTGGACTTTGCTATAGTCCCACTAGTGCCAAGACATTTGCAGAGCGCATCTGCCTGCGTTGCACACTCCAACTAATTATAAGTAAGCCATTATACTAGCAAACACTCAGTGTACCTAGTGGCATCCTATACGTGGCTATTGGACCTTGCTATAGTCCCACTAGTGCCAAGACATTTGCAGAGCGCATCTGCCTGCGTTGCACACTCCAACTAATTATAAGTAAGCCATTATACTAGCAAACACTCAGTGTACCTAGTGGCATCCTATCTGTGGCTATTGGACTTTGCTATAGTCCCACTAGTGCCAAGACATTTGCAGAGCGCATCTGCCTGCGTTGCACACTCCAACTAATTATAAGTAAGCCATTATACTAGCAAACACTCAGTGTACCTAGTGGCATCCTATACGTGGCTATTGGACTTTGCTATAGTCCCACTAGTGCCAAGACATTTGCAGAGCGCATCTGCCTGCGTTGCACACTCCAACTAATTATAAGTAAGCCATTATACTAGCAAACACTCAGTGTACCTAGTGGCATCCTATACGTGGCTATTGGACTTTGCTATAGTCCCACTAGTGCCAAGACATTTGCAGAGCGCAACTGCCTGCGTTGCACACTCCAACTAATTTTAACTTAGCCATTATACTAGCAAACACTCAGTGTACCTAGTGGCATCCTATACGTGGCTATTGGACTTTGCTATAGTCCCACTAGTGCCAAGACATTTGCAGAGCGCATCTGCCTGCGTTGCACACTCCAACTAATTATAAGTAAGCCATTATACTAGCAAACACTCAGTGTACCTAGTGGCATCCTATACGTGGCTATTGGACTTTGCTATAGTCCCACTAGTGCCAAGACATTTGCAGAGCGCATCTGCCTGCGTTGCACACTCCAACTAATTTTAACTTAGCCATTATACTAGCAAACACTCAGTGTACCTAGTGGCATCCTATACGTGGCTATTGGACTTTGCTATAGTCCCACTAGTGCAAAGACATTTGCAGAGCACGTCTGCCTGCATTGCACACTCCAACTTTTTTAAACTAAGCAATTTTACTAGCAAACACTCAGTGTACCTAGTGGCATCCTATACGTGGCTATTGGACTTTGCTATAGTCCCACTAGTGCCAAGACATTTGCAGAGCGCATCTGCCTGCGTTGCACACTCCAACTAATTATAAGTAAGCCATTATACTAGCAAACACTCAGTGTACCTAGTGGCATCCTATCTGTGGCTATTGGACTTTGCTATAGTCCCACTAGTGCCAAGACATTTGCAGAGCGCATCTGCCTGCGTTGCACACTCCAACTAATTATAAGTAAGCCATTATACTAGCAAACACTCAGTGTACCTAGTGGCATCCTATACGTGGCTATTGGACCTTGCTATAGTCCCACTAGTGCCAAGACATTTGCAGAGCGCATCTGCCTGCGTTGCACACTCCAACTAATTATAAGTAAGCCATTATACTAGCAAACACTCAGTGTACCTAGTGGCATCCTATACGTGGCTATTGGACCTTGCTATAGTCCCACTAGTGCCAAGACATTTGCAGAGCGCATCTGCCTGCGTTGCATACTCCAACTAATTATAAGTAAGCCATTATTATTATTATTATTATTATTTATTATTATAGCGCCATTTATTCCATGGCGCTTTACAAGTGAAAGGGTATACGTACAACAATCATTAACAGTACATAACAGACTGGTACAGGAGGAGAGAGGACCCTGCCCGCGAGGGCTTACAGTCTACAGGGAATGGGTGATGGTACAATAGGTGAGGACAGAGCTGGTTGCGCAGTGGTCTACTGGACTGATGGCTGTTGTAGGTTATAGGCTTGTTGGAAGAGGTGGGTCTTGAGGTTCCTCTTGAAGCTTTCCACGGTAGGGGAGAGTCTGATGTGCTGAGGTAGAGCATTCCAAAGTATGGGGGATGCACGGGAGAAATCTTGTACGCGATTGTGGGAAGAGGAGATAAGGGAGGAGCAGAGAAGGAGATCTTGTGAGGATCTGAGGTTGCGTGCAGGTAGGTACCGGGAGACTAGGTCACAGATGTAGGGAGGAGACAGGTTGTGCATGGCTTTGTATGTCATAGTTAGTGTTTTGAACTGGAGTCGTTGGGTGATGGGAAGCCAGTGAAGGGATTGGCAGAGTGGCGAGGCTGGGGAGTAGTGAGGGGAGAGGTGGATTAAGCGGGCCGCAGAGTTTAGGATAGATTGGAGGGGTGCAAGAGTGTTGGAAGGGAGGCCAGAGAGCAGGAGGTTGCAGTAGTCGAGGCGGGAGATGATGAGGGCATGCACTAATGTTTTTGATGATTCTTGGTTAAGGAAAGCACGGATCCGGGAGATGTTTTTGAGTTGTAATCGGCATGAGGTGAAGAGGGCTTGGATGTGTGGCTTGAAGGATAGAGCAGAGTCGAGGGTCACTCCAAGGCAACGAGCTTGTGAGACTGGGGAGAGTAAGCAACCATCGAGTTTGATGGAAAGGCTTGTTGGAGGAGATGAGTGAGGAGGAGGAAAGACAATGAATTCTGTTTTGTCCATGTTAAGTTTTAGGAATCGCACAGAGTAGAAGGATGAAATAGCAGACAGACATTGTGGGATTCTGGTTAGTAGAGAGGTAATGTCAGGTCCATTATACTAGCAAACACTCAGTGTACCTAGTGGCATCCTATCTGTGGCTATTGGACTTTGCTATAGTCCCACTAGTGCCAAGACATTTGCAGAGCGCATCTGCCTGCGTTGCACACTCCAACTAATTATAAGTAAGCCATTATACTAGCAAACACTCAGTGTACCTAGTGGCATCCTATACGTGGCTATTGGACCTTGCTATAGTCCCACTAGTGCCAAGACATTTGCAGAGCGCATCTGCCTGCGTTGCACACTCCAACTAATTATAAGTAAGCCATTATACTAGCAAACACTCAGTGTACCTAGTGGCATCCTATACGTGGCTATTGGACTTTGCTATAGTCCCACTAGTGCAAAGACATTTGCAGAGCACGTCTGCCTGCATTGCACACTCCAACTTTTTTAAACTAAGCAATTATACTAGCAAACACTCAGTGTACCTAGTGGCATCCTATACGTGGCTATTGGACTTTGCTATAGTCCCACTAGTGCCAAGACATTTGCAGAGCGCATCTGCCTGCGTTGCACACTCCAACTAATTATAAGTAAGCCATTATACTAGCAAACACTCAGTGTACCTAGTGGCATCCTATACGTGGCTATTGGACATTGCTATAGTCCCACTAGTGCCAAGACATTTGCAGAGCGCATCTGCCTGCGTTGCACACTCCAACTAATTATAAGTAAGCCATTATACTAGCAAACACTCAGTGTACCTAGTGGCATCCTATACGTGGCTATTGGACTTTGCTATAGTCCCACTAGTGCCAAGACATTTGCAGAGCGCATCTGCCTGCGTTGCACACTCCAACTAATTATAAGTAAGCCATTATACTAGCAAACACTCAGTGTACCTAGTGGCATCCTATACGTGGCTATTGGACTTTGCTATAGTCCCACTAGTGCCAAGACATTTGCAGAGCGCATCTGCCTGCGTTGCACACTCCAACTAATTTTAACTTAGCCATTATACTAGCAAACACTCAGTGTACCTAGTGGCATCCTATACGTGGCTATTGGACTTTGCTATAGTCCCACTAGTGCCAAGACATTTGCAGAGCGCATCTGCCTGCGTTGCCCACTCCAACTAATTATAAGTAAGCCATTATACTAGCAAACACTCAGTGTACCTAGTGGCATCCTATACGTGGCTATTGGACTTTGCTATAGTCCCACTAGTGCCAAGACATTTGCAGAGCGCATCTGCCTGCGTTGCACACTCCAACTAATTTTAACTTAGCCATTATACTAGCAAACACTCAGTGTACCTAGTGGCATCCTATACGTGGCTATTGGACTTTGCTATAGTCCCACTAGTGCCAAGACATTTGCAGAGCGCATCTGCCTGCGTTGCACACTCCAACTCATTATAACTAAGTTGCATTGTCAGGGATATTTATTCTTTATTATTCTGCTGTTAATAAAGCTAGACCACCACTGCAATCTTCACCACCTCTCAATTTTTACTACCACATTTTCAGTCCACAATCTTGTCGCAATCAACATGAGTGGCAAAATGACAGATGCTGGTGGAAAGGGGAAGAGGCGTGGTGGAAAAGGCAAAAAAGGTTTTGTCTGTGGGGAAAGTGCAGCAGCACTGAATACACGTTCAGAGACAACGCTGGCAGCTGGACACGACAAAATCTCCAAGGCGTAACTGGAGAGCTCTGGCCATTTTTCTAGGTTTGAAGCCCAAAAGGAGCAAGGCTCCAGTTGCACAGCCATGGCATCGATGTTCATTTGGAGATACTCCTGTATCATCCTCTCCAGCCGTTGAGTATGTGTCAGACTTGTTGTCTCTGGTGGCCTTGCAAAAGAGGGTCTAAAAAAATTATGAAAAGATTCCATAAAATTGCTGTTACCGGCACCAGATACGGTCCTACTGGTACGGGTAGACTGTTGAAGATGACGAGACCGTCCCATGTTTGTCAAGTTACAACTGGGAGATTCCCTCCCTGCACCTGCACGGTTGTTTGGTGGAAAAGCCGAGCTAAGATCGAGTAACAGCTTCTGCTGATACTCCTGCATACGTGCGTCCCTTTCTATGGCTGGAATTATGTCACAAAATTTGGACTTGTACCGGGGATCTAATAGTGTGGCAATCCAGTAGTCATCATCACTTCTAATTTTGACAATACGACTGTCATGTTGGAGGTAGTGCAACAAAAAGGCACTCATGTGTCTTGCGCAGCCATGCGGACCAAGTCCACGCTGTGTTTGTGGCATAGAGGTGCTACCCGTTCTTTCTTCCTCTGACATCTCCCCCCAACCTCTTTCAACTGAAATTTGACCAAGGTCTCCCTCATCCGCTGAGTCTTCCATGTCCATGGACAGTTCGTCCTCCATTTCTTCATGTTCTCCTGCACCTTGCTCAACATTTCGCCTGCTACTATGCGCCCTTGTCGATCCCTGTTCCCCATGGTCCCATGCCTGCTGCGTTGGTGATGATGAACGTCTGGACCTTGGTGATGTTGTTGTCCCTTGCGCATATGAATCCTCCTGTAGTTCCTCCCCTTCATGTTGTCCCACCCCCTGACTCCGAATAGTGTTTAGCGTGTGCTCCAGCATGTAAATGACTGGAATCGTCATGCTGATAATGGCATTGTCAGAGCTAAACATATTCGTCGCCATGTCGAAACTGTGCAGAAGGGTGCATAGGTCCTTGATCTGAGACCACTCCATCAGGGTGATCTGCCCCACCTCTGCATCTCGTTGGCCCAGGCTATACGTCATGACGTATTGCACCAGGGCTCTGCGGTGCTGCCACAGTCGCTGTAACATGTGGAGAGTTGAATTCCAGCATGTCGCCACATCGCATTTCAGGCGATGAACCGGCAGGCCGAAAGACTTCTGGAGCGATGCAAGTCGCTCTGCTGCGGCGCTTGAACGGCGGAAGTGAGCTGACAGTTTTCGTGCCCTGTTCAGAAGGCCATCTAGGCCGGGATAGTGTGTTAAAAATTGCTGGACGACAAGGTTCAACACGTGAGCCATACAAGGTACGTGTGTCACAATGCCCAGGCGAAGTGCCGCACCCAGGTTTGCAGCATTGTCGCACACGGCCTTACCAGGCTGCAGGTTGAGTGGAGACAACCATTTATTAAACTCGGACCGCAGAGCTGACCACAACTCCTCAGCTGTGTGACTCTTATTCCCAAGACATGTCAAGCTAAAGACCGCCTGATGCCGTTACGCTCTGCTGCCAGCATAGTAATGAGGCGTGCGTGATTCCTTCTGCGCAGTGAGAACGCTGGTGGCCTGACCAGGCAGGCTTGGGGCGGAGGTGGAGGACCCAGATGAGGTGGAGGATGCAGAAGCTGTGGCGGAACTTGGACAGACAGAGGATTGACACACAAGTCGTGGGGACGGCAAGACTTGTGCAGCAGACCCTTCACCATCTATCACCATAGTTACCCAGTGCCCAGTCAGCGACATGTAACGTCCCTGTCCATGCTTACTGGTCCAAGTATCGGTGGTGAAATGCACCCGTTCACACACAGAGTTTCTCAAGGAAGCGGTGATGTTGTGTGCGACATGCTGGTGTAGCACGGGCACACCTTTCTTAGAGAAGTAGTGGCGACTAGGCATCTGGTACTGGGGCACAGCGACAGACATAAGGTCTCTAAAATCCTGTGTGTCCACTAGGCGGAAAGGCAGCATTTCGGTAGCCAACAGCTTACAGAGGGATAGAGTCAACCTCTTAGCTTTGTCATGGGTCGGAGGAAGTGGCCTTTTATTTGACCACATCTGAGGGACAGAGATCTGGCTGCTGTGTGTAGACGGTGTTGAGTAGGGTGTCCCTGGAAAAATGCAGGTTTGTGAGGAAAGTGCAGGCGGAGACATGATGTTGCCTTCATCCAACGTTGGTGCTATCGATGTCTGAGAGAGCTGTACACACTCACTTGTTTCCCCTTCCAAACCAACTGACGACCTTACAAGCAAACTGCCTGTTGCGGTTACAGTGGTGGAAGTTTGGCGTGGAAAAACAGGTGTGACAGCTGTCCCCACAGTCCTAGAAGATGAAGAGCGCGCGGATGCACTGGAAGGGGCGGGCGGTGGATGGTTCGCTCTTGCAGCATTGCAGCACAGTGAGCTTCCCACCGGGACCTATGATATTTATTCATGTGACGATTCATGGAAGAAGTTGTCAAACTGCTGAGGTTTTGACCTCTACTAAGAGAATCATGACAAATTTTACATATCACATGATTTGGGCGATCTTTTTCTATGTCAAAAAAGGACCAGGCTAGGCAAGGCTTAGAGGCCATGCGACCTGTTGATCCACCCCGAATAATGCTCATAGGCAGAGTGGTGGCTGAGGATGCAGTTGTAGACGTGCTACCAGTGCTCCGACTCTGTCCAGGAAGGCGCAAGGTAACTTCGTCGTCGGTTGCATCCTCCTCCACCGCCTCTGTTGACCTCCTCGAGTGCCTGACTGGGGGTTGACAGTAGGTGGGATCTAGAACTTCATCATCAATTGTTGTGTTTGCACTCCCCTCCCCCTCAGACCGAGCCTCTTCTTGCCCTGACCGAATATTTAAGTTGTCATCCCAATCGGGTATCTGCGTCTCATCTTCATCAGTATGTTCCTCATTGTCTATAACCACAGGTGTTACAGTTTGTGACAAAGGGTCAACATTATGCTCAGAAACTTGGTCCTCACGGCCTGAATCAGAGTCACAAAGGTTCTGGGCATCACTGCAGACCATTTCCTGTTCTGTACTCACTGTAGCTTGGGAGCAGACCTCTGATTCCCAGGCTATAGTGTGACTGAACAGCTCTGCAGACTCAGCCATCTCAGTTCCACCATACTGTGCAGGGCTGATGGAGACTTCAGAGCTGGGAGAAATCAAGTGTGATTGGGATGACAACTCAGAGGACTGGTGTTTTTTGGATGCGGTACTTGAAGTGGCTGAGAGGGCACTTGTTGGACCACTTGAGATCCATTCAAGCATTTTCCTTTTTTGCCCATCATCTACCTTTCTTCCTGTTGTTCGTGTCCGTAAAAAAGGGAGCACATCGGATTGTCCACGGTAAGTAGTAGACATCTTACTTTTGCTGGTAGATGGTCTATCTTCAGCAGATGATAATGGAGCTTTGCCACTTTCCCCACAGACAAAACCTTTTTTGCCTTTTCCACCACGCCTCTTCCCCTTTCCACCAGCATCTGTCATTTTGCCACTCATGTTGATTGCGACAAGATTGTGGACTGAAAATGTGGTAGTAAAAATTGAGAGGTGGTGAAGATTGCAGTGGTGGTCTAGCTTTATTAACAGCAGAATAATAAAGAATAAATATCCCTGACAATGCAACTTAGTTATAATGAGTTGGAGTGTGCAACGCAGGCAGATGCGCTCTGCAAATGTCTTGGCACTAGTGGGACTATAGCAAAGTCCAATAGCCACGTATAGGATGCCACTAGGTACACTGAGTGTTTGCTAGTATAATGGCTAAGTTAAAATTAGTTGGAGTGTGCAACGCAGGCAGATGCGCTCTGCAAATGTCTTGGCACTAGTGGGACTATAGCAAAGTCCAATAGCCACGTATAGGATGCCACTAGGTACACTGAGTGTTTGCTAGTATAATGGCTTACTTATAATTAGTTGGAGTGTGCAACGCAGGCAGATGCGCTCTGCAAATGTCTTGGCACTAGTGGGACTATAGCAAAGTCCAATAGCCACGTATAGGATGCCACTAGGTACACTGAGTGTTTGCTAGTATAATGGCTAAGTTAAAATTAGTTGGAGTGTGCAACGCAGGCAGATGCGCTCTGCAAATGTCTTGGCACTAGTGGGACTATAGCAAAGTCCAATAGCCACGTATAGGATGCCACTAGGTACACTGAGTGTTTGCTAGTATAATGGCTTACTTATAATTAGTTGGAGTGTGCAACGCAGGCAGATGCGCTCTGCAAATGTCTTGGCACTAGTGGGACTATAGCAAAGTCCAATAGCCACGTATAGGATGCCACTAGGTACACTGAGTGTTTGCTAGTATAATGGCTTACTTATAATTAGTTGGAGTGTGCAACGCAGGCAGATGCGCTCTGCAAATGTCTTGGCACTAGTGGGACTATAGCAAAGTCCAATAGCCACAGATAGGATGCCACTAGGTACACTGAGTATTTGCTAGTATAATGGCTTACTTATAATTAGTTGGAGTGTGCAACGCAGGCAGATGCGCTCTGCAAATGTCTTGGCACTAGTGGGACTATAGCAAAGTCCAATAGCCACGTATAGGATGCCACTAGGTACACTGAGTGTTTGCTAGTATAATGGCTAAGTTAAAATTAGTTGGAGTGTGCAACGCAGGCAGATGCGCTCTGCAAATGTCTTGGCACTAGTGGGACTATAGCAAAGTCCAATAGCCACGTATAGGATGCCACTAGGTACACTGAGTGTTTGCTAGTAAAATTGCTTAGTTTAAAAAAGTTGGAGTGTGCAATGCAGGCAGACGTGCTCTGCAAATGTCTTTGCACTAGTGGGACTATAGCAAAGTCCAATAGCCACAGATAGGATGCCACTAGGTACACTGAGTTTTTGCTAGTATAATGGCTTACTTATAATTAGTTGGAGTGTGCAACGCAGGCAGATGCGCTCTGCAAATGTCTTGGCACTAGTGGGACTATAGCAAGGTCCAATAGCCACGTATAGGATGCCACTAGGTACACTGAGTGTTTGCTAGTATAATGGCTTACTTATAATTAGTTGGAGTGTGCAACGCAGGCAGATGCGCTCTGCAAATGTCTTGGCACTAGTGGGACTATAGCAAGGTCCAATAGCCACGTATAGGATGCCACTAGGTACACTGAGTGTTTGCTAGTATAATGGCTTACTTATAATTAGTTGGAGTGTGCAACGCAGGCAGATGCGCTCTGCAAATGTCTTGGCACTAGTGGGACTATAGCAAGGTCCAATAGCCACGTATAGGATGCCACTAGGTACACTGAGTGTTTGCTAGTATAATGGCTTACTTATAATTAGTTGGAGTGTGCAACGCAGGCAGATGCGCTCTGCAAATGTCTTGGCACTAGTGGGACTATAGCAAGGTCCAATAGCCACGAATAGGATGCCACTAGGTACACTGAGTGTTTGCTAGTATATATGGCAAAATTATAGATGGAAAGGGAGAAGGGGAGGGGGGGAGAGAGGAGGATGTAATTGACTACAAGGGTATGAGTTATGAGTGATCATAGGGATAGTGTTACATAAGTGGAAATACCTATGGAGGACCGGATGTGTAAGCGCATACCTTATACAAACCTATAGAGTGCTGATGGGTGAGAGTGTGATGTTAGATATAAGACATCCTATAGTGAATAGTGAGCCGTAATCAAGTGCAACAGGGATATTTCACGTGACTATGGGAACATGGAAGGTAAACAAAGGGGAGAAAAAACTGTTAGACAAGGTAATCAGACATAATGTAACCAGTTGATCAGACATGACAAACATGACAAATAAAAAACAAGGAAGAATGGAACTCCATACATAGTGGAACCATATATAGTGTGAACACGAAAAAGAACCGGGCGTTAGAAAAAATGTGCACGGCCCAATGAATCAAGTCGGTTCTTCATATTCATGGTTTAAGCCCTTGGGTTCCAACGTGCCCAGAGTATATATCCAGAAAGATTCCCTTTCTTTGAGCTTCCTAATTCTATTGCCTCCTCTGCGTATGGCTGGGACATGTTCGATGACTTGGAATCTTAATTGGGCCACTGTGTGATTATGCGTCACAAAATGGTGTGGGACTGGTAATAGAATCTGCTTACAATGTATTGTTGACTTGTGCTTAGCACAAAAAAAGGGAATCTTTCTGGATATGTACTCTGGACACATTAAAACCCAAGGGCTTAAACCGTGAATATGAAGTACAGACTTGATTCATTGGGCCGTGCACCATGTCACCATGTGTGCAATTGCATTGTCCAATGGCTCACAATGGTTATGCGTTTTCATTGGATGGATAATCGAAGCCATGTTTTTTTCCTTTCTCTTGGGTTTGTTGTGTGAGTAGCCTATAGGATTAAGTTAGTTACCGCAGGCAGTGGATTTAGCTTCCTGTCTTTGGTCCAGTGGTAGATTGATTGTTTGGTCTATGAGCTGTTATGGGTTTTAATCCAGGTGAATGCCCATGGGCTGCCTATAACTGTGTGAAATATGTAGTTTTACTGGGCTGGGATGAGAGAATCCATCGAAGCATGGTGTAGGGATTGTGGTTCCTGTGTGCTAAGAAGAAAGGCTAGCACCAGCCAGAAAGCCCCATTACAGCCAATAATCAACCGCTAGCCGCTGGAACTCGTTGCTCTAGATCATGTCAAACTCTCACCAAGCAGGAATAGATACATTAGCCCACCATCCCACCCAAAGAGCAACTTCTGCTGCGCAGCTGGCTTTCTAGGCAGCAGCGCTATTGTGATGTCAGCGGGGGACATTGTGACAAGCCAGTGTTCCGTCACTTCATGTTGTGCACTGTTCAAACGGAAAATACATCAACAGGCAGACTACAGAAAAGCTTACTGACAAAGGATAGAGAGGGGCTTTCTCAGAGGGCTTTTTACAGTTTGTCTATTCCCAATTAGCCGTTTAAGTATGCTTAATGAAAGTACTAATTCTTTCATAGGCCGCCCATTCTTAGTATTTGACGTTCCTTATATTGCGGTATCAGGCTTCGCAGCAGGTTGCAAAACATTCATCACCCATGACTGTCCCCAATTGGGCTCAGAAGCTAAATGTCTATCATGACCTCTCTTTTTGAAAGTCCAAGAGCAAGCAAACTCTTCCTCCAGGAGAGGGAGCCAACAGATCACTAAAGACATCATCATTGCTCAAAGAAAACACCGAAAAACAATGGAAGCTTTAATTGGAGTGGAATCTGATAGACAGCACCTGATGCCAAGTCTGCATCTTCTAACACCTGCAGTCACTGCAGCAGCTGAATCCAATGTGTCCAAAAGGGATCTATTCTATTCAATTGCAAATGATCTAGATAAGACTGAGAATAAGATACTGCACGGGACATAGCAGAGTTGGTCAAGTTGAGTGGAGATGAGTTTGCTATTTGGCACAGCTTTTGCATCAATAAAGCAAGTAAAAGGTGTGAAAGATAAAAAAAAAGGGTGAAAGTGTGAAAAGTGAATTGGCCAAATTGAGGTGCATATAAAGTTTTTGCTTTCTTTCAATTCACTAATGAGGCTCATTTGAATCAGGTGAATTGAGTTCTGCTTTTGGAAACTCGGTTAAGAAGGGGTGCACCGGTCCTGGAGGTACTGCAATACCAGGTCAATGCGTGGAGTGGACAGAGCAAGATTTTTTCCATCTCCTTGTTCTAAAAATCCATTTAATATATGGTCCCTAGAGAGGGGACGTATCAGATATTAAACTGATAAGAACAGATTTAATTTTTTTTTTTTCTGTTTATCAGTAGGACTTCAAAATAACAAAGGTGATCGCCTCCCGTTGCCTGGGAACCGTCCAGGCACAAGAGGGCTATGTGTCACCAGAAGGCGCACACACTCCCTCAAGGCCGGCAGACGTGCAATCCCAGGCACCTTCCAGTACCGACCAAGGTAGCGTCCTCCGAAACTACACTTGATCTTAGCCAAAAGGCTGAGAAGCTATAACCCGAATTGGTTACGGCCTTGAGTGGCACCCTGGCCTATACCGGACACATCTTAGGGAGAGGGAGACAAACCCACGCCTACAGAAGACATTTTGTCACCCAAGCCAAACCCTTGAAAAGGCTGTTTTGCAGAGCAAAAACAAGGAGAATGGTACTTTTTGCAGCCGCCGCCCACTGCAATGAATCTGAATAACTCCTCCTTTTGGGCACAAGCACCTCCCCTCCCCCTTGCAGTCTTTCCAATTCATGATACAAAAAGACGGACGGACAGGACAGGACAGGACCATCTGCCTGACTTTCCGTCACTGCCACCCTTTGCCATCCTTGCCCGTAGAAAGCCCTTTCATCATCCCCAAACCCTAATCTTTTCCCTTCCCTTCCCAGCTGCGTCTCACTCCCTTTCATTAGGAAGTGAGCGCAGCCTTTTCTCCGTTCTGCACATGCGCGACGTTAAACACAAATGCGCAGGCGTGCGTTCCATTAGCCTCACTGCATTCCACTCCCATACAGGAAGTGGGCACAGCTATTACTACGGTCGCACATAAAAGAACCCACGGCCACCACTGCACATAGCTGACTCCACCACAGGACACCCACTTCTACACCAACGCAGGTAAGACAGGATCGGCACCTCTATGCTCCCGTTACAATCAGGCTCAGTCACCATGTGATAACGCTCTCAACTCTTTAGTTGCAGGCTCCCCTTGCTTCACCTCCATTGGCTGTGCTGCCATTTCCTCTCCCACCTGGAAGTTATACTTTATTCCACTATTTTCCTGTTTCTCTCTTCCCCCTTTTCCCATAACCTACTTTTATCTGCATTTGTGGGGTATCTATATGCTATTTACATCATAGTTTTATTCATTAATATGGAAGGGAAGAGTGCCCATGAGAGTGTTGAACTGCGGAGAGCAAAAGATTAAGCTGCTCCGATTTGCCACCATTGATAAGCTGTTCTCAGTAGATACACATGCTATCCAAACAGCAGCATCCACCATTGCTTCAGCCCACCCATTCAGTGACAGCTCACCAAGTCAGCCAGAGGAGTGGTGTAAGGAATTACACGTAGGCACTGACTCCACACCTTCACATCACAAGAAGGGGGTCTACAGGCTAGTGCAAGAATACGAGCAAGTCTTCAGCAAACATCCGCTAGACTTTTGAAAAATAAAAGGGGTCAATCACTACATCCCCACAAGTGCACACCCACCCATCAAAGAGAGATATAAGCCAAATCTACCTGCACATTACCAGTGTACCAAGGACATGTTGAGCAACATGAAGGAGGCTGGGGTTATCCGTGACAGTTGTAGCCTCTGGGCAGCTCCGTTGGTCCTGTTAAAGAAGAAGGACAGCACCACTCCCCTGTATTGAGGAATAGCTAGCTGCATTGACAACTGCAAATTATTTTTCTACCCTTGATCTCACTAGTCACTATTGGCAAGTGTCCGTTGCTGAGGCAGACCGGAAGAAGACCGCCTTTGCCACCCCGATGGGTCTCTGCGAGTTCAAAAGCATGCCCTTCGAGCTGTGCAATTTGCCAGGAACCTTCCAGAGGCTGATGGAATGCTGCTTGGGACACCGAAACTTTGAAACGGTACTGCTATACCTTTATGATGTTATTGTTTATTCTAACGCAAACAAGATTTTAGGGTGTATAAAAAGGGAGATTAGATCCGATGATCCCAACGTATTGTTACCCCTCTATAAATCACTTGTAAGGCCACATCTGGAATATGGGGTAAAGTCCTGAGCAGGTTGATAACCATTGGTTTGAGCATGGTAGGGTGTAGTACGCATCTTCCTGCATTGGTAAAAGCTGCAGAAGTCCTTGAAGATTTCCGCTTCAAAGGCAGTGCCTTGATCTGTGAGGACTCTCTCTGAGTAGCCATGAGGTCTGCATAAGTGTGCTTGGAAGACCTTCGCTGCAGTATGGGCCATTAGATCTTTGACTTGTACCACAACCATAAATCTCGAGTAGTTGTCTACCATCGTAAGTGCATACGTGAGCTCACCTCGATATTCTGCAACAAAACTCCCTTTTTCGATTTCAGTTTCAGCAAACACTCCTCTTCCTGTAGAAAATATTTATCATTACCTAAGACAGTCATTCTAATGCATGACAATATTAGGGCAATTTAGTTAAAACTTGTTTTAACTCACCTTTAAGGGGATTGATGTATTTCATGGTCAATCCAGGTTTGTCAGTGATGGCACTGACATAATGTATGGCGTCTTTTTCGGGCGTTATCCTTTGCCTTTTCATTGTGAAAATCCAGTTGCCTATATCAAAGCAAATTCTACTACTTGTAAAGTATGCAGAAAATGAAATGTAGAACATATAACATCAACTGCTTAGGAACGCATCATAGGTTAGTACTTAAAAGGATATTGTCATGTTCTAGTCATAATGCAAGCTGGACATTTTTCATGTTACCCTGTAATCGCCGGCCTGTTCTAATGCTCACAAGCCAAGATATAGGCTCAGCTGCTAAGGCTTCCCTCTGCCTTCTGAATGAAAATTGAATATGTCTGGCTCACTGTGTATATAGCAGGTGCTCAGAAAAAATAAGAGTTAATTCAATAGAAATAGCTCTGGCACACTATAGTGATCAATAACGTAAGAAAAGAACTCTTAGAATGCTGAAAATTCTTTATTTGTGCAAAAGGATAATTCATCCAACGTTTCGAGCTTGTTTTTAGGTCTTTATCAAGGATAAAGTTATCTAAGATCATAAAGGGTTACAAAACCATATAAACACGTAATTAGTACATAGTACAACATAACAGTACAATATATTGCTACTTGAGAGTACAATGGGTCAAATGACCATGATGCACATACAAAAAATTTTTCCAAAGCCATAGTGAAAACATTTGTACTGAGGAAAGAAAATTTCCACATGACCTATCTGGAGAAACATTCTGGATCAAACAACCAAAAATAGTCAAGCAGGTAAATACACACCTATATGGATAACAGGATGATATGTGTTCAATTGTATAGCGTCATTGCCATTAAGGTACAAATGGAAAACTTGCAATCCTATATAGTGAAGGAAATGAACACATATCATATCAAAGAACACAGGAACATGGGTGTGAGAAAAACCTCAATGTTTATACTTTGTTCTTTATAATGGTGTGAACATGTATATGTCTCAGTACCTTATGAACTTGAGAATTCTAGTGAGTAGATGATGAAAGCCTATTCCAGAACTGGAATCGGTAAATAATTGTAGGTGGAATCTAAATGAAAAGATGGTACAAGTGTTATCATGACACGTGGGCTATAACACAATGGACCGTGTGACAAAGAAGAAAGGAGAGAAAGAAGAGGAAGAAAATGGAACTACCTGTAACATTACGTGATAGTCACTGGTAAGTATCACTTGACAATTCAGGTGAAAAAGGATTCCTTTATTAAAGGGTTCTCAGTCGCCTCAGGATCATGAAATACTAGGGTAAATGATATGAGAATGGGTAAGAAGCACCACTAAAGGAAATATGAGATGCAGGACATATATCTATAAACCCCTGAACTACATGATAGAAATAAAAAGAAGAAAAAAGAAAAAAAAGAAGAAAGAAGAAGAACACATAGAATGCGGAAAGAGAATGGGTACAACTACCTGAGTTACTGCAGGGAGGCCCCTGGTAGGTATTGTGAGGGTTAGTGGAATTCCTTCACTGAAGGGTTCTCAGTTGCCTCAGGTTCGTGAAAAATGCTATAGACAAATAATGCCCGGAGAAAAGGGGTTCATATACAGCGAATAATGGTAATACAAGGTACATGTGTCCCATGTAATAGTATAAATATATATATATTGTACTAAGCTCTACACCAGAAATAGAAAGTAGTCCCTCTGCCTTCTGTCTAGGTGCCCTGAGTTATGTCCTGTAAACTGTCACAGTGACCTAGACACACATGTGTAGTAGGGGAATATCCCTGCTGAGATGCCAGTGCTAGAGCACTCGTTTGCTGTGGAGTTGAACGCTATGTGAGCAGTTCTTACCTTCAATGAGCAGAAGTCTCTTTTTTCAGATTTCAATATCTCTGTGGGTATCTGGCAGAAATATGGAATACTCTTTACTGCTAAGACCCTGTACACCACTCCCACTAAAGGGGGCTTTACACGCTGCGACATCGCTAATGCGGAGTCGTTGGGGTCACGGAATTTGTGACGCACATCCGGCCGCATTAGCGATGTTGCTGCGTGTGATACCGATGAGCGATTTTGCATCGTTGCAAAAACGTGCAAAATCGCTCATCGGTGACATGGGTCTCCATTCTCGATTATCGTTACTGCAGCAGTAATTATGTAGTTCGTCGCTCCTGCGGTAGCACACATCGCTCCGTGTGACACCGCAGAAACGAGGAACCTCTCCTTACCTGCCTCCCAGCCGCTATGAGGAAGGAAGGAGGTGGGCGGGATGTTCCGGCCACTCATCTCCGCCCCTCCGCTGCTATTGGGCGGTCGCTCAGTGACGTCGCTGTGACGCCGCACGGACCGCCCCCTTATAAAGGAGGCGGTTCGCCGGACACAGCGACGTCGCCGGGCAGGTAAGTATGTGTGACGGGTCTGGTCGGTGTTGTGCGGCATGGGCAGCGATTTGCCCGTGTCGCGCAACAGATGGGGGCGGGTACCCACACTAGCGATATCGGGACCGATATCGCAGTGTGTAAAGTAGCCTTTAGTCACATGACCAAGACTGTATCTGTGTCCCTACAACACACTTGAGACAAATGTGTGTGTGAGCCTGCATTGTGGGGTATATATAATATATTATAGAGCTGGGAAGGATCATTCTAAGCAGTGAGCTGTTCCAGTATTTGTAGGAAAATACCCAGTAGAAGCATCAAACACAGCACCAATACCTCCCATCAGTATTCCACCACAGTGCCATGTAACCCATGCCCTACACTCCCATCTACACCAATACTATACAGGCACAAACTAGTATATCTGACTAAAAGCCCCCAAAATATGAAGAACGGCCTATAGTTGAGTGTGGATATAAAATCTATGTGAGCAGAGCTAGAATAGAAATCACTGATCGCATTGAAGTCATTCTGACCATAAATCACCATGATATCAAGGTGAGGAGTTGTGTGTTACTGCTGGGAGGAAAGGGTTAACAGTGGAATATTAAGGTGCATTTCTGTGTGCAGTGTTACTAGTCAATGTAACAATTCAGTATGAGCTGCTCTTGGTGCCGGGGGAAGGAGATGCTTTCCTGAGCAAGATAGATGGGGAATGAACATGATATCTATATAGTGTAAGGCAGGGGGTCTCAAACCAGGTGATCATGTCTGATCAACTGGTTACATTATGTCTGATTACCTTGTCTAACAGTTTTTTCTCCCCTTTCTTTACCTTCCAGGTTCCCATAGTCACGTGAAATATCCCTGTTGCACTTGATTACGGCTCACTATTCACTATAGGATGTCTTATATCTAACATCACACTCTCACCCATCAGCACTCTATAGGTTTGTATAAGGTATGCGCTTACACATCCGGTCCTCCATAGGTATTTCCACTTATGTAACACTATCCCTATGATCACTCATAACTCATACCCTTGTAGTCAATTACAGCCTCCTCTCTCCCCCCTCCCCTTCTCCCTTTCCATCTATAATTTTGCCAGTACAATATTAGTTTACATTAGGCACACACTCACATATTCCTTTCCTTAGTGATTTATTGTAATTCACATTCACATACAATTCTCTATGCCTGCCCCATTACTACATTCATACCTACTTGACCCTATCCTGATACCCCTTGTCTCACCTTGTTGGTCCCTACACCTGTTATCATGTCCTTTCCTGTGTCTGTCTTGTACGTTTCTAGGTAACAACAAAGAATCAAAATTTAAGTCCATCGTGGAGAACATGCTGAAACGTTTCAAAGCCTTGGGTTGTCTAATGAATTTGAAGTTACATTTTTTACATTCCTATTTGGACTACTTGTCTGAAAACCTTGGTGCTGGTGGGAAGAACAAGAAGGTTTTCATCGGAATATCAAGGAGATGGAACGACGATACCAAAGTAAATGAAACGTGAACATGATTGCCGGATGCTTCACAGAGAAGATCCACAGGCCTTCTATAAGAGAAAAGGGGGATCTAGAGAAAAGGAAAAAGTGCAAGAATAAATTCCTAATAAAGTTGCAGAATGACTGTACAATAAATAAATGTATTTTATATATAAAATTGTGAATATTTTTGGTTACAATAAGTATTTTTCTTGTTCATGTCACTTGTATGTAACTTCACACATGGATTGTACAAAATCAATATTTGATGGTTAAAAAAAAATATTTATTTTTTTTTTTAAATCAGGACATTAGAGCATGTGTTCTGCCTTCTTTTACGTAATGCTGTGAATCTCTAGCATACAGCTAAACCCTAGTTCACATTTCAAATAAACAGACTGTGAAGTTCAATAGCCTTGATTTATTAGCTGGTAACGTGAACTTGATTGCAGTATACATGGAATATACAGTGAATATAGGAATATCCAAGATGCAGTTGAAGACAGAATACGGTATATCCAAGATACTGTTTTATACGGGTAAAAACTATAACAAGAAAATGATTACAGTCAGTACAGTGTTAATACAGAGTTAACATAGCATAACAGTACATGAGATGCAGTTCTTACGAGAATGTAGGTGAAAGGTCACTGCATCTGCAATACATAGAAATCTTATCTAGACAAACAAGACAGGGATGACACTAAAGGTGTAGAAGTACAATGTACAATGCATTTACTACACTCTTCCATCTAGGATTCTATCACTAACACATGTAATTTGCTTTGCTCACCGGATTACACTAGGCAGGGGTGAATGTACAGAGAGGTAAGTCGGCATGTCCTTTCCTGACAAATCCAAAGAAAAAATGGCTGCAGGCTTCTTCTCAGCTCAGGGAGGCATTCCTTACCCAGAATACCTTTAGCTTAAAGGGAAACTCAGCAATTCAAAAGAATAACAATGACCTCTAGGGATTGTAACAGAAATTTCAATGAATGACTATTAGCAGGCTGCCATGAGGCAGAACAGCATGGGTATTTTAATATATCCTCCTTGCTGCCCAAGAAGCAATGAGAACATTTTTAGACCACCACATATTGACCATCCATGCTCCTTGTAGTTAAGTTTCTTGAGAATAAAGTCTAAATTCTCACAGCTTTCTTCCAAGTGCATAGCATGTGTGACGCCCTGGACTAGCCAGGTAGTCACAAACACAAAATCACACACACCCCCTCCCCTGGATAGTCTACATCAGTCACACAAAATCCTTGTTGCCTCCTCCAGGCTCTGATGTCCACACCAGGTGGGGCGGAGCCAGGCGGTTGGCCCCACCCACCGAGGAGTTCACAGGCCCGGAGGCGGGAAAAAGCAGTTAGTTTAGTTTTGTAGTGGAAAGTGACGAGGACAGAAACTGTTAGTGTCTGGGTAGGAGCCCAGGCACTGTCAGCAAGGTCGGGCAGACGGTGGTGGCCGTCTGCAGGAGGTGGTACAAGTCAGCTGAACCGTAGGACCGGGGACGGGCGGTGACCCGAGGGGAACTGAACCGGTGAGCGGATCTGTACCAAGCACAAAGGCAGGGCCATTGGACCCTGACCAGGCTAGGAGCCGCCGACAATGGTCAAATCCGAGAGTGACCGGAATCCCAGGGGTTCCCTAACACCCAAGACCCGACAGAAGGCAACCGTCCACACCGTGAGGATAAAAAGCCACCGCCATAGGCTAGAGATCCAAGGGCCAGCGCCCTGCGGGCAAACGGGCTCCCTCGGTACGTACACCCCAGCCATCCAGCCTCCCCGTACCGCCACCGGGCCCCGGGATCACCAACCCCTACCCACGGAGGGGGAACCAACATCCTAGCTGCTCCCTGCCATCGCTCCCGGGATCCCCGTCACCAGCAGTGGTGGTGCCCATTATCACCACGACCTGTGGGGTGACGTCACTTAACTATCTCCCCAAACAAACCACCCCCTTTTCACTCGTGGGCGAGGAGCGCTGCTCGAGTCCCCGGATCTGGCCCTCCGCTCGAGCCACCGAGCAGCAGCAGCAGCAGAAGTCCCCGAACCCGAGCGTAGCGTGCGTGGCCCCTCTGCCCGCGACACATGCCCTACACACACTGAAGAATACTTACTGCCATTGAGCAGTAGCACAGCTTTCAGACTTTTTGGATGAAACAATGACGTGTCTCCACTCGCTCACATTGTACTTAATGTTACATTTTCCATCAGCACAGGAACATCGCTTGAATACACTAGAGCACCATCTTCAGAAAAGTATGGAGGGAATCTTTTCAGAATTCTAACCTTTTGGAAACCTATTGTCACGCTCTCCGGGGTCCCCTGCTCTGCCCCCCGGCTCACCTGCCACGCTCCCCGGCTTCCCTGCTTCGCTCCCCGGCTCCTCTGGCAGACATCCCCCGCTCCACGGTCTCCAGCCTCCACCACCTGCGGTCCCCAGGCGGCCCGGTCCCCGCTCCCGGCGCCCGTCGGCAGCCCTGCTCCAGGCCGGCTCCCATAACAGATGCAAGCTTGTCCTGTTTGGTGGAGATGATATTTAATAAAATAAGTAGAAATCCACTAAAAGTTTTGTTTGGTTATCTTGCAATCCCGAGATAATCGTCTCCATGCTCCAAATCCATTTTAAAGCCATTTTTAAGGCATTTCGCGCATACATGAAATGAACACATTTTTCTCCAAAACTATAACAGATGCAAGCTTGTCCTGTTTGGTGGAGATGATATTTAATAAAATAAGTAGAAATCCACTAAAAGTTTTGTTTTGGTTATCTTGCAATCCCGAGATAATCGTCTCCATGCTCCAAATCCATTTTAAAGCCATTTTTAAGGCATTTCGCGCATACATGAAATGAACACATTTTTCTCCAAAACTATAACAGATGCAAGCTTGTCCTGTTTGGTGGAGATGATATTTAATAAAATAAGTAGAAATCCACTAAAAGTTTTGTTTGGTTATCTTGCAATCCCGAGATAATCGTCTCCATGCTCCAAATCCATTTTAAAGCCATTTTTAAGGCATTTCGCGCATACATGAAATGAACACATTTTTCTCCAAAACTATAACAGATGCAAGCTTGTCCTGTTTGGTGGAGATGATATTTAATAAAATAAGTAGAAATCCACTAAAAGTTTTGTTTGGTTATCTTGCAATCCGAGATAATCGTCTCCATGCTCCAAATCCATTTTAAAGCCATTTTTAAGGCATTTCGCGCATACATGAAATGAACACATTTTTCTCCAAACTATAACAGATGCAAGCTTGTCCTGTTTGGTGGAGATGATATTTAATAAAATAAGTAGAAATCCACTAAAAGTTTTGTTTGGTTATCTTGCAATCCCGAGATAATCGTCTCCATGCTCCAAATCCATTTTAAAGCCATTTTTAAGGCATTTCGCGCATACATGAAATGAACACATTTTTCTCCAAAACTATAACAGATGCAAGCTTGTCCTGTTTGGTGGAGATGATATTTAATAAAATAAGTAGAAATCCACTAAAAGTTTTGTTTGGTTATCTTGCAATCCCGAGATAATCGTCTCCATGCTCCAAATCCATTTTAAAGCCATTTTTAAGGCATTTCGCGCATACATGAAATGAACACATTTTTCTCCAAAACTATAACAGATGCAAGCTTGTCCTGTTTGGTGGAGATGATATTTAATAAAATAAGTAGAAATCCACTAAAAGTTTTGTTTGGTTATCTTGCAATCCCGAGATAATCGTCTCCATGCTCCAAATCCATTTTAAAGCCATTTTTAAGGCATTTCGCGCATACATGAAATGAACACATTTTTCTCCAAAACTATAACAGATGCAAGCTTGTCCTGTTTGGTGGAGATGATATTTAATAAAATAAGTAGAAATCCACTAAAAGTTTTGTTTGGTTATCTTGCAATCCCGAGATAATCGTCTCCATGCTCCAAATCCATTTTAAAGCCATTTTTAAGGCATTTCGCGCATACATGAAATGAACACATTTTTCTCCAAAACTATAACAGATGCAAGCTTGTCCTGTTTGGTGGAGATGATATTTAATAAAATAAGTAGAAATCCACTAAAAGTTTTGTTTGGTTATCTTGCAATCCCGAGATAATCGTCTCCATGCTCCAAATCCATTTTAAAGCCATTTTTAAGGCATTTCGCGCATACATGAAATGAACACATTTTTCTCCAAAACTATAACAGATGCAAGCTTGTCCTGTTTGGTGGAGATGATATTTAATAAAATAAGTAGAAATCCACTAAATGTTTTGTTTGGTTATCTTGCAATCCCGAGATAATCGTCTCCATGCTCCAAATCCATTTTAAAGCCATTTTTAAGGCATTTCGCGCATACATGAAATGAACACATTTTTCTCCAAAACTATAACAGATGCAAGCTTGTCCTGTTTGGTGGAGATGATATTTAATAAAATAAGTAGAAATCCACTAAAAGTTTTGTTTGGTTATCTTGCAATCCCGAGATAATCGTCTCCATGCTCCAAATCCATTTTAAAGCCATTTTTAAGGCATTTCGCGCATACATGAAATGAACACATTTTTCTCCAAAACTATAACAGATGCAAGCTTGTCCTGTTTGGTGGAGATGATATTTAATAAAATAAGTAGAAATCCACTAAAAGTTTTGTTTGGTTATCTTGCAATCCCGAGATAATCGTCTCCATGCTCCAAATCCATTTTAAAGCCATTTTTAAGGCATTTCGCGCATACATGAAATGAACACATTTTTCTCCAAAACTATAACAGATGCAAGCTTGTCCTGTTTGGTGGAGATGATATTTAATAAAAATAAGTAGAAAATCCACTAAAAGTTTTTGTTTAGTTATCTTGCAATCCCGAGATAATCGTCTCCATGCTCCAAATCCATTTTAAAGCCATTTTTAAGGCATTTCGCGCATACATGAAATGAACACATTTTTCTCCAAAACTATAACAGATGCAAGCTTGTCCTGTTTGGTGGAGATGATATTTAATAAAATAAGTAGAAATCCACTAAAAGTTTTGTTTGGTTATCTTGCAATCCCGAGATAATCGTCTCCATGCTCCAAATCCATTTTAAAGCCATTTTTAAGGCATTTCGCGCATACATGAAATGAACACATTTTTCTCCAAAACTATAACAGATGCAAGCTTGTCCTGTTTGGTGGAGATGATTATTTAATAAAATAAGTAGAAATCCACTAAAAGTTTTGTTTTGGTTATCTTGCAATCCCGAGATAATCGTCTCCATGCTCCAAATCCATTTTAAAGCCATTTTTTAAGGCATTTCGCGCATTACATGAAATGAACACATTTTTCTCCAAAACTATAACAGATGCAAGCTTGTCCTGTTTGGTGGAGATGATATTTAATAAAATAAGTAGAAATCCACTAAACGTTTTGTTTGGTTATCTTGCAATCCCGAGATAATCGTCTCCATGCTCCAAATCCATTTTAAAGCCATTTTTAAGGCATTTCGCGCATACATGAAATGAACACATTTTTCTCCAAAACTATAACAGATGCAAGCTTGTCCTGTTTGGTGGAGATGATATTTTAATAAAATAAGTAGAAATCCACTAAAAGTTTTGTTTGGTTATCTTGCAATCCCGAGATAATCGTCTCCATGCTCCAAATCCATTTTTAAAGCCATTTTTAAGGCATTTCGCGCATACATGAAATGAACACATTTTTCTCCAAAACTATAACAGATGCAAGCTTGTCCTGTTTGGTGGAGATGATATTTAATAAAATAAGTAGAAATCCACTAAAAGTTTTGTTTGGTTATCTTGCAATCCCGAGATAATCGTCTCCATGCTCCAAATCCATTTTAAAGCCATTTTTAAGGCATTTCGCGCATACATGAAATGAACACATTTTTCTCCAAAACTATAACAGATGCAAGCTTGTCCTGTTTGGTGGAGATGATATTTAATAAAATAAGTAGAAATCCACTAAAAGTTTTGTTTGGTTATCTTGCAATCCCGAGATAATCGTCTCCATGCTCCAAATCCATTTTAAAGCCATTTTTAAGGCATTTCGCGCATACATGAAATGAACACATTTTTCTCCTAAAACTATAACAGATGCAAGCTTGTCCTGTTTGGTGGAGATGATATTTAATAAAATAAGTAGAAATCCACTAAAAGTTTTGTTTGGTTATCTTGCAATCCCGAGATAATCGTCTCCATGCTCCAAATCCATTTTAAAGCCATTTTAAGGCATTTCGCGCATACATGAAATGAACACATTTTTCTCCAAAACTATAACAGATGCAAGCTTGTCCTGTTTGGTGGAGATGATATTTAATAAAATAAGTAGAAATCCACTAAAAGTTTTGTTTGGTTATCTTGCAATCCCGAGATAATCGTCTCCATGCTCCAAATCCATTTTAAAGCCATTTTTAAGGCATTTCGCGCATACATGAAATGAACACATTTTTCTCCAAAACTATAACAGATGCAAGCTTGTCCTGTTTGGTGGAGATGATATTTAATAAAATAAGTAGAAATCCACTAAAAGTTTTGTTTGGTTATCTTGCAATCCCGAGATAATCGTCTCCATGCTCCAAATCCATTTTAAAGCCATTTTTAAGGCATTTCGCGCATACATGAAATGAACACATTTTTCTCCAAAACTATAACAGATGCAAGCTTGTCCTGTTTGGTGGAGATGATATTTAATAAAATAAGTAGAAATCCACTAAAAGTTTTGTTTGGTTATCTTGCAATCCCGAGATAATCGTCTCCATGCTCCAAATCCATTTTAAAGCCATTTTTAAGGCATTTCGCGCATACATGAAATGAACACATTTTTCTCCAAAACTATAACAGATGCAAGCTTGTCCTGTTTGGTGGAGATGATATTTAATAAAATAAGTAGAAATCCACTAAAAGTTTTGTTTGGTTATCTTGCAATCCCGAGATAATCGTCTCCATGCTCCAAATCCATTTTAAAGCCATTTTTAAGGCATTTCGCGCATACATGAAATGAACACATTTTTCTCCAAAACTATAACAGATGCAAGCTTGTCCTGTTTTGGTGGAGATGATATTTAATAAAATAAGTAGAAATCCACTAAAAGTTTTGTTTGGTTATCTTGCAATCCCGAGATAATCGTCTCCATGCTCCAAATCCATTTTAAAGCCATTTTAAGGCATTTCGCGCATACATGAAATGAACACATTTTTCTCCAAAACTATAACAGATGCAAGCTTGTCCTGTTTGGTGGAGATGATATTTAATAAAATAAGTAGAAATCCACTAAAAGTTTTGTTTGGTTATCTTGCAATCCCGAGATAATCGTCTCCATGCTCCAAATCCATTTTAAAGCCATTTTTAAGGCATTTCGCGCATACATGAAATGAACACATTTTTCTCCAAAACTATAACAGATGCAAGCTTGTCCTGTTTGGTGGAGATGATATTTAATAAAATAAGTAGAAATCCACTAAAAGTTTTGTTTGGTTATCTTGCAATCCCGAGATAATCGTCTCCATGCTCCAAATCCATTTTAAAGCCATTTTTAAGGCATTTCGCGCATACATGAAATGAACACATTTTTTATCCAAAACTAAAACAGATGCAAGCTTGTCCTGTTTGGTGGAGATGATATTTAATAAAATAAGTAGAAATCCACTAAAAGTTTTGTTTGGTTATCTTGCAATCCCGAGATAATCGTCTCCATGCTCCAAATCCATTTTAAAAGCCATTTTTAAGGCATTTCGCGCATACATGAAATGAACACATTTTTCTCCAAAACTATAACAGATGCAAGCTTGTCCTGTTTGGTGGAGATGATATTTAATAAAATAAGTAGAAATCCACTAAAAGTTTTGTTTGGTTATCTTGCAATCCGAGATAATCGTCTCCATGCTCCAAATCCATTTTAAAGCCATTTTTAAGGCATTTCGCGCATACATGAAATGAACACATTTTTCTCCAAAACTATAACAGATGCAAGCTTGTCCTGTTTGGTGGAGATGATATTTAATAAAATAAGTAGAAATCCACTAAAAGTTTTGTTTGGTTATCTTGCAATCCCCGAGATAATCGTCTCCATGCTCCAAATCCATTTTAAAGCCATTTTAAGGCATTTCGCGCATACATGAAATGAACACATTTTTCTCCAAAACTATAACAGATGCAAGCTTGTCCTGTTTAGGTGGAGATGATATTTAATAAAATAAGTAGAAATCCACTAAAAGTTTTGTTTGGTTATCTTGCAATCCCGAGATAATCGTCTCCATGCTCCAAATCCATTTTAAAGCCATTTTTAAGGCATTTCGCGCATACATGAAATGAACACATTTTTCTCCAAAACTATAACAGATGCAAGCTTGTCCTGTTTGGTGGAGATGATATTTAATAAAATAAGTAGAAATCCACTAAAAGTTTTGTTTGGTTATCTTGCAATCCCGAGATAATCGTCTCCATGCTCCAAATCCATTTTAAAGCCATTTTTAAGCCATTTCGCTGCATACATGAAATGAACACATTTTTTCTCGCAAAACTATAACAGATGCAAGCTTGTCCTGTTTGGTGGAAGTGGGATGAGTGATTTAAGTAAAATAAGTAGAAATC